>NC_049995.1:13859503-13914092 GCF_000003815.2 Branchiostoma floridae
ATACAACACCACAAAGAACTTGTACTGCAGTCTGCATCAAATCTTAATGACCAAACGTTAACACTTTGAATACATGACTTTTATACATGTGTACAAAAAAATCACTGATGTTGTGTCTGTAACTGTAAGTGTAAGGTCATGTCAATAACATATGTTTTATTTGCAAAATCATGCCCGAGGGCATAAACAATAACACAATCATGGTTAGCATTGAATACAATGCTAATAAATGGAAGATGCAGTACAGAATGTTCAACATGATACTTACATGTCACAACAAGCTCATATCGAGTTTTTCTCTTGTCCTCTTGCAAGCTTTGTGGCTGCTGGCACTCGATGTAAACACCATTGGTGGCCTCATCCTCCCTTCTTACCACCATCTGGAGTGTTGTACCATTTGGGCCTTTCAGTCTTATGTCAGTACGATTCCTGTACTGGTTTCTCAATATAAACTCATCAAGTGGAGAATCTGTAACAAGCAAGTAAACAACCATGTAGTAATGTAGTACAGTACACATGTTACAAATAGTTCTAAACTGTAAGTAAACAGTTACTTATCTCAAATTGTTACAAATGTTTAGTAAACGTTAGAACAGAAAGGAAGAAATTTTTTAAACATCCACTTGGTAATGTGGAATTGACTCTAATCGAGAGATAAAAGTAGGGATTTCAGCAACAAGAAAGCTTGGAGGAAATGAGATTGTCGCAGAAAAAGTTTGATCCATGATCATTACCATGTATTACATATATTGAAGTTAACAGTATGTTCATTCCAAAAATTGTGAGGGAAACTTACCTGCAGTTCTTTTCAAGATTACTGTCACATCAGGTCTCACCCTGACCCAGTAAAAATCCCTCCCTGTGTAGTACCGTAGATCACATGGAAACTCCACAGATTGACCTTCTTGGACGACCAGTCTTTTAGTGGTAACTGCAACACCTTGTGGACAGACAAGACCTGCTGTTACAGTGTTGTTCAATCAACAAGAATACACTTTCAGCATCAACAGATGGAGAACAAGCAAGTGCATACATGACTAGGGGTGGGTACCAGTACTGAAAATTTAGGTACAAGTCTTGTACAGGTCAAAAGAATCATGGTTGTCTGTGAATGTAGTTGTGGTGAAGTCGTAGAAAAAAAACCTACTAAATTAGGACTTTTTAATCACCAGGAGGTTTTGAGGGTACCTACTGGCTGCAAAATACACCCGATGTTATCATACACTCAAGGATAAAGTCGTGAATCGGTCTGGAAATTCCGGTTTTGCGACCAGATCCTGCCCAATTCACGACCACAGAAATGAAATACAAAGTGTTAAAACCTCCTTTTTAAAACAAAAGAACCAAGTCCCCACATGGATGAATTCTATTTTTAATATATCCCAACATGTCACCCTGCATTTTTAAAATCTCCTCACCGTGAAAACGCTAAGACCCCCACCTATTTAGGATCCATACATAAAGACTGAAAAAAAATGGATAGGGACAGACTGGGGAGAACATAAATACATGGAAAATATGGCAAAGTGACATATTAAATAGCTGAGAAAAATCCAGACAGAAAAAAATGTGGGGAGGGGGGTAGAACACATGTGTGAACATGATTGTATGGAAAACGTTACCATATTGCATCTGTGTCCCCCAAACTAGCACCAACACCATCACAACGCGTTCGGTGACCGCCATGATGATAATCTTGCCTCTAATGGGTTACTATGGCTCTGAAATTCGCAGAAGAAATCACTGAAGATCCGATTTTCCCGGGTGCCGCGCCTAAATTATGTGATCACGTGCGTTTTAGTCCCGTCCCAATGGCTGGCATGACTCTCGTTCTCAGGACTGCCTGAGTGCTCTTCTTTTTTTATCTTCTAGCGGAATTCTTATTTTGTTTTACCTCAGAACTTGTACAGTATAGATATAACGAAATTTGTATCTTGTACTTAGTTTTGCTTTCAAATCACTCGAGAATCCGAAATTGGTGAGGTACAACTTCAAGACCTGGGTACGACACTATGATTGCGTCACGCGAACATGTGCTGGGTTTTCCCCCACCGGAAATATATACCAACCCGGCGTTTGACAACGCCTGTTTTCTCATAGTTTTGCGGAAGGTGTGGCTCTCGTCACGAGTTGTGTTCACCTGATTATCCCCGTGACTTCGGTATACTTGCCTGACGTCATCTGACGTGCACATGAGCTTTGTCACGTCGCAGCGAGGCTAAAAATTCCGTGAAACGCGCGTAAACAGACGACAACAACAAACGTGGGGAGGGGCCTAGGGGAGGGGATTTCCAGCACATGTGACCGGTCTTCTCCCAACTTCTAGATAATTTTGTATGATGACCAGATGACAACTAGCAAGGTAGCTAGCTGGAGCTCAACTTCCGACAAGCATTGACGGATACCAGAGATCAAACAACAGATCTAGAGGAATGCATGAGCAGGAAACAACAAGGGCAAGTTGACAGCTAGTGGACTGTTAAATTCGTACACACAACAACAGTAGAACAGATCTAGACCGTCTAGAGTTCGTCCAGTCCGGCCAGTCGCCCAGGTGCCGAGTTGTCCTGATACCCAGTCCGGCCAGGTAGAAACTCTAGTTTCCAGTTTGGGCCGTGTTCAACATGAATTCTGTGGACATCCTTGGCTTCGTGCTGGTGTTCGTCAGTCTTGGAATACATGGTCTCCAGGGTACGTGATGTTTTGCTTTGATAATTTGTTGGTTCTTAATGAGAGGGGGGGGGGGCGATGTCACTGGTACAGATTTTCTGTTGAAAAGTACATCTATATTTCCAGGTATGTCACTTGTGTGAAAATAAGGGAGGATGCATGCTAATATATCCAGGTATTCGAACATGAGAGATATGCATCTCTTAATTGATATTAATAAAACATTGTTGACAATTTTATCAATATGATAATATGAGGGTCAGATTATATATATATATATGGTAACTTGATGATATGCAAATAATAAAATTAAGTCTTAAGTGCAATTATGCTACAATAATCTATGATCCTTGTCAACATTGCTTACTGTTAGATATTGTAACAGTTCATTGTTGTTGTTTTCGCTCACAGAATTCACTTATAAGCCCTCATTGGCAATAATTTACAATAAACTTATGTTAGCTTTGTATCAGATAACGTTCCATGTAGCATAAACTACAACCCTAAAGCTGGCATTTACATGTGTCCATCATAGGCATCTGTACATGATGCATACATTACTGTGTTAGTGTACTTAGCACCAACCATGGGCAGGGAGTTAACATCTCTTTGTTCATTTGTTTATTCAGTGTATTGTTCATTTACTAGTATTTATTTATCTATTTATCTGATCACAGTCAGTGTGACAGTGCTGTAGGAAATTGAGCTTGAAGACCCTGTATTGTTGTACCGATATATTGTGCCTATGTAGCATTGATCACGATTTCGTTTGTTTCTTTGTTTCTTTCCTTTTTGTCACACACCTCATGGCGTAACACGCCAGATCTTTACTCAGAGCTGGTAAGTACAACCTGTGTATCTCCTACCAGCATGGACCACCTAGACTTAGATATCTCAAAGACATCTGTTCGAAACTTATCATTGTTACTAGTAGAGTTTACTAGTAGAATTTGCTAGTTAATGCCTATAGCCTCCACCTCAGTTCTTCCTACAGAGGTATGGACAACTTACATGTAGATGGATAGTAGAAGTCGACAGAAGAGGATGATCCCTTGCTTGGATTTTTAGTCAATATATGAAATAAGTCACATTTTCCATTCACCGACCAATGAAAATCTATATAATCGGCCAAACATCCCTGGCATATATTCCTCTCATACTTAGGGAGCTTCATTAGTCTAACTTGTTATTATACCCCCCTAGGTGCCAATGTCTATGGCAATGAGGGTGGAGCGGTGGTGTTGGAGTGTGACATCAACTATGACCCCGGACTGAACCTGTTCTGGCAGACAGTCGAGTCAAGTGGATTTGACTTACAGATCCTGCTAAAGAAAACAGGTACTACATCATGTACTCTTGTCCAGTCATATATTTTCGAGCAAATAACTTTATAGTTAACAAATATGTCTTACATTGTACTACTATCTATATAGATAGCTATAGTTACTATTATAACGGTAAACAAAACCTCATGACGATACATACAAAGGCATGTATATACAACATGGTACACATGCGCGTTTCGTAAAAAGTCGTAGCATGTAGTTTACTAGAAGAGCATGGAAATTGCTCTATGTTTTTCTGTCGATGTAACAAGTGAACGTTAACGTACCTAGTAACTGTTAACGTACCTGTTTTGGCCAGCGGGTGTTGCCGCGGTTGCCTTGTTGTCGTTGGCTACGTCCACGGTTTAGATACACGAGTGGACTTAAGATGGCACAAGGTATATTGAGTTTGCGGTCTTTCTTTTGAACGCCATGGTCTCTTTTGAAACTAGAACAAAGCCACGGGTGAAATAGGAGTACAAACGACAACAAACATTCAAGCATATCAGATACAGTTAGAGCCTTTAATAGAGGGTATTGAACTTAAGACTTGAACTATTATTACTACTATTGCGCACGGCATTTATTTCATACACCATACATTGCACTGTGTATCCGTATATTTGTACTGGCAAAAGAACAATACAATTAAAATCTTTTGGAACTGTTGACAACGGAATTAAGTTAGTAGACCATTAATTATAACCACTTTAAACCACAATTGGCCAATGATCTAAGGGACCGTTAAACTCAAACTTGGAACATAAATTTTTAAAAAAGCACATAGTGTACACATGCATTGTCAAGTGAGAATAGCTTATAAAATATTAGCTAGAAGTTGTAATGAACTCAAACTTCGACTCAAAAACACGCCATATCTACGTAGATTCAGGTGTTTTACAAGTTGAGTCTCCAACCGTGTTTGCTTATTGCTGCTATGTGGATAGCGATCGCTAGGTGTCGCTTCTACCTCGTTGTCTTTTGTAAGCATTTCATTTGGGACACTGGTAGGTAGTTTTGCAGACTGCTGCATGTATTACTCTGTTCTTTCTTGCGTAACTGGACGTACAATTCCTTTAGCTAGCTCGTCTACACTTTTCTGAGAACTGGAAGGGCACTGCAACAACCAACCGTCGCCGAATTTGGCATGACTAGGCTCACAAATGTAATATTCTTCTATCGTTTGTTTACATTTATGTAACGCTGGCCCATGTGCAGAGTCGTAGCTAACGTCTAACGTTAACGTTAAGCTTATAGCTTGCTGTGTTCCAACAAGGCACTGTTCATCTTGAATAGCACCGTCCTAGGTAGTCACAGATACTAGACCATACTTTGTGCAGATTGTGTATGCTTCTTCGCTGCTATCCGAAGCTTTATTGTGTTGTTTTTGTTGACAGTTGTTCAGGTACATATCTCGCCACGCCCCCAACATGGCCCTGCCAGCAGCCACACTCCGAACCGGGGCACAGATGCCTCTGCTGGGGCTAGGAACAGGGCCGGGATCGGTCGGAACATGGCAGGTTTGTAACATTTTGTAGACTGTTTCGGTGTTATAATTATGTCTAATTTTTGGCGACACCTCAGTAGTGTAGCCTGTAAGACCTCCCTCCACCCCCACCATGCAGACCCTCGCACTACTGTAGAAATTTATGTTTTGGTGCGGCTGCGATAGTTCAGAAATTTTCCCAACTAAATTGTGCTCCTGAAACACAAAGGGCGCATATCTCGGGATTAGAACCCATGCAGAACCCTGTCGGCCTGCTCGGGATCCCAATGCACTAACCGCAAAGCTAAAAGGTCTATTCTCATTAGATTGGTCAGTTGGTGGCACTTAAGCCCCACTGTTACACTCCAAGCCGCCTGCCCCCCAGTAATAGTAGCTGGGAGTGGACTAAAGCATACAAGGCTACCCCAGTTAGAAATAAAATGTATTTCGTCTTCCACCAGTTATGCAATACAATATAATACAATAAAGATAATATATGATGACTTATTCTCTAATTTGCAGACTTCCACCGAGCCTATCTACGAAGCTGTGAAGGTTGCCATAGATACGGGGTACCGTCACATCGACAATGCTGAATCCTACGCGGAAGAGCAGGCGGTCGGACGGGCACTACGGGAGAAGGTCGGCTCTGTGGTGGAGAGGAAGGATATCTTCATCACCAGTAAGGTTAGCAGCAGATTCGTCAACGCCTCATTCACTGTAATGTCCAAGCAGATGTAGGGAGGAAGGGGTGGGGAACTCCTTCAAGTCTTGACCAAAAAATTACAGTAATCTACACTTAATGCATATTTGTGTTTGATATATTTTTTTATTTATACCACATGAATGTATTTCAAGCTATATTTTATATAGGATAAAAATGTAGCTGGTGGTTAAGAATTAAAGATGAAAACAGAAGGGTTGGTAGAAAACTTGCGCCGTACTGCAATGTACATGTATATGCACCAGTTAGGCCTAGGAAAAAAAATGTTGTGTTTCCTGTTTCAGTCCTGAAAAAATTAGGGTCGGTAGGTAGGGATTATCTTTTTTTTTCTTGTATTTTTTTTTAGGCTGGCCAAAATTCTAGTGATACATATTTACAATACAGTTGAACAAAGTAAACTGAAATGTATGATGACACTTGTCTTTCAATGTCAAACTTCAATTTTGTGCATGATAGATACATTTATCCTTCATTAGATGGGACAAGCAGTGTTTTACTTCAATAGGAAGCAGGCCAAATAAATATTCTAACTGGAAGCTATGTGACTCCACTGCCCACCCCAAAAAAAAGTCTAGGGTCGGCAGGTTTTTTTAGGGTAGGTAGGGAAACAGGAAACACAACATTTTTTTTCCTAGGCCTTAGGTACAAGGGCCGCTAAAGGGAGCGACTCACGGGCGACACAAGTGCAGCTAACTTGAGGAGCTTTATTCCAACATGGCGTACAGTAGGAGTCGGTGGTCGGACTGACTATCGGACGGAACCAACGTAACATAGGGGTGTTAGTCTAACTAAATACAACATAAACCAAGTTGAACATGGGTGGCGTGATCATTTTCCTTCCTTATTTGTATCTCTCTTTATACTACTTTTCACCAACTAGCTATGCCCAACTATTATTAATCTTAGTGGCGTGATTTCTTTCCTTTCCTCATCTCTCTCCTACAGATACTGTATTTATTGGTGGTATTACCGTATATTCTCGAATAAAGTACGCACCCCAATTAAAGTATGCACCCCTGATTTTGGACAAGTCTTAGACAGATCTTTGGGACTGAAAGGTAAAATGGAAAAACTCAAATAAAGTACGCACCCCTTCTCCACCAATTTTGAACAGACCTTTAACTGGATAAATTCAAATTTATGATGTTTTCCCCAGGTTATTTTGCATGAAATAACCTGCATTTACACTGTCATTATCTCTATGAACTTGTGATTTGCCTACTGCAAATTATAAAAATCACTGAGAACTGGTAGAAGAAATCAGGAAAAACCAGTTGTACATTGTAATCAAAGTCACTAACTCAAAAGGATTGTATGCAAATGCCAATCTTATGTAAATCATGTTTAGACAATTTCTTTGTTTCATGTTTAGACAACTACAAGACAACAACAATGTGCATGTTTTGAAACATTACTAGAAGTGTGGCTCCACCTTGCTTTATTTTAGGCTTTTTTTACCATTTCTCTGTGCAGTTACCTCAAATAAAGTACGCACCCCAACTTTGGCAACAACTTGTAGCACCTTTTCAATTTTGAAAAGTTCAAAAAGTGCGTACTTTATTCGAGAATATACGGTATCTTTCTTTCCTTCTCTATAACATTTACAGTTACTGTCTCTTTAGATAGCATGATTTAATACTGTCAGTGACAAAAAAGCCATCGTAGCTTATTTTTTTTTATTTTCTTCAGAAAGCGCATGCCTACATGTACATGAAAAAGGATTGATTACGCAACCTAACATCACTTATGGACTTGCTGTCCTACTTTGAATCAAATTTCTGTCTCTCCCGTTTCAGTTGTGGAACACGAGGCACCACCCCGATGACGTCCTGCCTGCCTGTCAGAGGAGCCTAACCGACCTGGGACTAGACTATTTGGACCTGTACCTCATGCACTTCCCTGTAGCATGGACGGTAGGTTTGCATTCTGTCTTGTCTAAGTTAATCAAAATAAATCAACATCTATATCTATGCTATATCTCTGTAACGTTACAGTCAAAACTGATAGAAGCTGGTGGACAGTTGTGTCAATGGAATAATTAACCCACCATCTATATATAAATAAATAAATAATCTTTAATGCAAATTCATGCCCGAGGGCTAATTGCATACAAAGTAAAGTAGTAGTGGTATACATAAACATAATTAACAAAGAAGGGAAATGATATTCATAGATAAATCAAAAGGGAATAACGTCTAAACTAAATCTATTTCTACCTAAGCTATATGATGGGTTTGACTTCTTTTCCGTAAGCAGTGGAAGATGAATTGTCCAACATTTTCATATATAAAGGAGTTGGACGACTTAAGTAAGAAGATTGATTTTTGTTGGTCGGTAAGGTGATAAAAGCTTGGGTAAGTTTTACTGATTTTAAGGAAAAGTTTGTTTCTTTCGTAACTGTAATGTGAACATTGACAAATGAAATGTAGTTCATCTTCCACTGCTTTCCCTGAACAATGATTACACGTTCTCTCGTCAACGGACAGTTTTTTGTACCTGCCTCTCTCTCTCTATTTCTAATGAATGAGCACTTATCCTCATTTTACATAAAGCGGATCTTAGCTCAAAATCTGAGTGGTATAGGTAACTCTCCATTCTGTACTCAGATTTAAGTTTCTTATACAATCTTATCTTAATATATATATAACTGGTAAAATCTTAATCTGTATCAGCGGCCACCTTTGCACATCGATCCCTGGCTATAAGCTGTGGTCACTTTTTGTCAGTCCCTTGAAATTTTTCCCATGGACATCAGTAAATACTAGTAGTCTATAGCAGCCACCTGTCTAGTCTAGTCAATCTACACACTTTCCTTGTTCACAGAGAGGGGATGTGTACTATCCTAAAGACGAGAATGGCCGAGCAGTACTGGCTACTCCTGATGTTCCCTTCATGGACACATGGAAGGTAAGACTGTTCTCTATTACATTAAATAAACTAGGGGATCCAAACTTGTACCACTTACTCATGGCTTAAGAGTGTTTGACTTAGAATTTATAGGTCCTGAGTTCGATGTTGTGCCCTTAGGAAAGGCACTTTACACGACCTTCCTCACTTCACCCAGGTGTAACAATGGGTACCTGACTTTGGTCAGGGAGGCAAAAGACTACCTTGGCCTGTCTGTACCATGTATGTGACTCTTAATATAAGTTGCAGTACCACCTTCAAGAGCTCTCTACCTCGCAACAATCATATCCAAACCTGGAAGTTCCATTTCAGTACCATAACAAGCTGCTAGGGGGCCCCAAATCGTTTTCAGGTCTTGTCAAGACCTACTAAAGCTAAAGTTGCCATACATCACATTTATTGTGATGCATAGGCCTGGCACCCATATCCGTTTTTAAGCCCTGGGGTCACACATATACAAGTTAAGACCCATATATTGAATATCAATACAATCTATGACTTATAATGACCCAACAAGTGAAATCCGTCCTTACTAAACTGCAGAACTGAACAAATTTTGATCAAAATGGGAAAGCTTATATAGACCATACGTGTTCCCTCTGATCCAAAGACTGTTATTTGGACATTTAGTACTGTAAATGCATTTAAGTTTGTGGGGATTTAATTTTGCTGTAGTGGGAAAAAGGACTTTTCGCGGTGGTTTTAAGTTTGTAAAGGAAAAATGTTCACAGTGGTTTTAAGTTCGCGGTGAAGCAGCTACCGCAAAAATCGTGAACATTAATTAAACCACTGCAAAAGTTTCTGCATTTACAGTACTAAGTAGGCCTTTCTAAGAGTGGTTCTACTCTTGTGTTTAATCACTTTACCAATAAACATGCTTTTTGTTTATTTCTACCCATGTTGAAGCGCCAACATGGGTGTTCAAAAATTTGATTAAATCGGATCATAATGACCCCCCAGTATGGGGATTAGCTTCATTAAATGCTTGTTGTTGGCATTCCTCATAATTAAATACAAGAAGTGTAGGGTACATTTTGCGGTTTCTTCAAGAATTTTCTTGGCTATTCACAAAAATATCTACAAAGCATATATTTGTTGCTGACTACATTGCTTATTACAAATGAAATAAAAGGTTTTATGTATGTGAATTACTCAGAATTCTTACATTAACTTAAATTTTGAGCTTTATAAGGAAATGGCATAAATTATGATAATGAGGCCCTTTACCAAAAGGATTGGGCAGGGCAGAATATAACATGTTCCTTCCATTTTGGAACCTTTTAACCGGTCTTTTTCAACCCACATTAGATATAAAATGTCCTTGGTCAAAGCCAACTTGTTTAGATTAGACTGGGTATCGGTACAGCGTACCGGTACAAAACCGTTTTTTCTTATTGGACCGGTCCAGAAAAGCCAGACCTGAAAAGATAAGGTGGACCGAATGTTGGACCTATTAGAAAATTAACAAATTATCGTATCAGACATTCACACGTTTTGGCGCTTGCAGGTTGAAGAAAATAACAAGTAGTGAAGTAGAGTAGAGTTTATAGTAATTTCTACCAAGTTTTACAGCCAATCGTACAGGTGCAGTTAGCATTGTAGGATTTTAAAATGCTAGTGTAAGTCTAATACTCCACCAAACAGATTTCTTTGTAGTGAAATGGACCATTGGTATGAGTCATACTGAATCAGGTCCAGGTTCAGGTCCTGACCTGATCCTTTGGACCTGAATGTTCTGTACCGGTACCCACCCCTAGTCTAGATATAGCCAACACTAGTATTTGTTAAGTCTTTTGTTATGATAATAATCAACTGTCCATTGCGAGTACATCATACATGGTAGAAACATTCTTTCATGTTTGATTCAACCCATGTATTGAAAGCGCCAATCATGGGTTTCCAAAAATAATTCGAATTAGTAATTATAGGGAATGATGTACGGTTTGGTGAAAATAATGGTAGCTAGCATCTTGAATCCGTCCAATGTGCATCACATATTCTCTTTGGTTTTCACCACAACACAACCTGTAAAGAAATCTTAAAAATTACAAAACACAAGCGAAACTGCCTTACTGCAAGTGTTATGTGAATGTTTCAGTACACAAACTACGTAAGGTCTTCAGAATTCTCAGTATTTACTTACAATTTGTCTAGTCTTAAAAATGGCATAAATTATGTTAATAAGGTCTACAAAAAGCCTGTTAGAGGATAGACTGATGAAAAGAGAGTATGTTTGCTTAAGCTAAGGGCACAACCCGCCATACATGCAATTTGTCCGTCCGTTTTTTGGGAGGCCACATCGGCCATGTATTTCTGAAAACGTTCAGGCTGTACTGGCACGTGCGGGGGGCGAATCCGCAGCCCGATGGCACACAAAGTTTTGCCTGCCTGCACGTACATTGTAAAGTTCTACGGCGTGTCTGTGTGCTCCAAAATCCGTCGGATTTCCTACGAGTTCGTACGGAGGCGGTACTTACCACTTACGGATCCCAAAAGATTGCCCACGTTTTGGCACGTAGACAGCACGTATTTGCATGTACGGCGGGTTGTGCCCTTAGCTTTAATAGTGTCTTATTGATGAGTTTCTTTTTCCATAGACTTCTACGTTATAATTCTTGGTTTACATAGCCGCGTTCATAATGAAGCTAAGTGAAATTTTAGCAGATTTTTCATTCTATGTTGAGCACATTTACCCTATATCGTGGGAAAAATTGCCAACGTCAACTATACGTACTAGGTTCTTTTTTTTATAGCAATTACAAACTGCGATTAGTTAATCCCCACAAAAGGCACTTTTTTGCTGCTAGTGTACAACCGCACCACTCAGAACCCAGGACTGTGTACCTCCGACCTAGCGCGCGGCTGCAAAGCTTTACCTGCTAATTTCTTCAATTACAAACAAGCTTTCACCAATCTAACTTTTGATATCAGTTCCGCTGGCTAAAAGGGAATTTCTCACCGCTAAAAACATGCGTCTATACAGCCGTTTAGTTTTTGGCTCGGATCTATTTTAGGGTACCCACTCGCGGAGTAATACATCAATGAGACCTTAACTGTACAACTTCCTTTGTGTGTAAATTCACCCATTTATTGAAAGCGCCAAGGCCGCTGAAAAGCGCCAAAGGCCGCTGAATGGGTGTCCAAAAAATACGAAAAAACCAAATTCAAGAAGGTTCTGTATCGTAAAAGTTGATCACGCTAGCATTATGATTGATGCCAAAATGCGTCACATGGTCTTCCACTACAATACAGGTTGTTAAAACTGTAAGATTTACCCGAATCATTGGTGTCACTTCCTGCTTACAAGTGTACTGTAAAAAATAAAGCACATCAACTATGTTAGGTTTTCAGAATTCTCAGCATTTACTTACAATTTCTCTGGTCTTAAAGATATCATAAATCATGCTAATAAGGTCTATACCAAAATCATCAGGGATTGATATTTGAGTTAGTGGATGTGGTTAGGCTTACTTTAGTATAGTACTGATGCATTCTTTTCAACAGACTTGCTCTAGCCTGTATTAGAGGATAAGAATCCTCTTAGAAAGGATGGAACAAGACAATATATTTTTCTAATTCTAAATCTCAAAATGTTTCTCGGTAAGGCCAGTACGCATCATTAATGACAGACTTGAATATTAGTTGCTACAGCACATCTATAGGAACGAAAAATTAGCTGTTGCAGAGAATATAGATTCAATTTGGTCTTTTTTGCCTCAGGCCAAAGTACTGTAAATGCATTTAAGTTTGCGGGGATTTAATTTCGCGGTAGCGGGAAAAAGGACTTTTCCCGGTGGTTTTAATTACGCGGTAACACCATGCATAGACTGCAGTCTAATACCATAAGAGAAAAATGTTTGCGGTGGATTTAAGTTCGCTGTGAAGTGGTCACAGTGAAAACTGCAAACATTAATCCACCACGAACATTTCTGCATTTACAGTATCCTGTGGAGCCTGTTTGAGGCTAGATTGATCAAAAGACAACTTCCTTTTGTGTTTAGATCCACCCATTGAAAGGCAGCCATTCAAGGCGCCAATGGGTGTCAAAAAATTAGAAGATTAGATGTTGAACCAAAATCCGCCAGGATAGTGTAGAAAGTTGATCATGCAAGCATCATGGTTGATGTCAAAATGCATCATATACACTTTATGGTCTTCCACTACAATACAGGCTGTTAAAACTGGAAGATTATTACCAAACATTGGTGGAAAATCCTGCTTATAAGTATTATGTAAAAAAATAAAGCACATCAACTATGTTAGGTTTTCAGAATTGTCAGCAGTTACTTACAAATTGTGTCTAGTCTTAAAAAATAGCAAAGATTATGTTAATAAGGTCTGTACCACAATGATCGGGAGATTAAGCTTACTGAATGCATTCTGCAGAACAGCCTTGCTCTAGCCTTATAAGGGTTAGCTGGGTCTGCATGGGGGGTCCTGACAATGATTTACGCTGAATTCAGAAGAACCCCCTACGTATTTCGCTTAATCAGGGAAGGCAATTATGCTAAATTTGGTCGCCTCGCTACGAATTACGTAGATAAGATGGTTTTCCCTAGTAGGAGGAAATCAAAATAGGCTGTGTATGTCTTACGGAAAAAAGCAGGCAGACCCTTTAGCCTATATTAGAGGACAAAAAAGGCTCTTAGAAAATGACCAGAACAGGATGATACCGTAACAAGACAATATGTCTATAATTATTCTCAATCTCAACATGTTTCTTGATAGGGCCATGAGTGTGCGCTGACGGGGGCATTTTATGAGCGCAGTGGGTAGCCATTATCTGTTGACTCTTTATAACATCCACGACAACAATTCCTTGGCCTACCGCGAGACTCAGACAACTTCCTTTGTGTATAAATCCACCCATGTATCGAAAGCGTCAATCATGGGCGTCCAAAAACAATTAGAATTAATGGATTAACTCCGGAAATGACGTAATAAAACTGTCTAGGTCAGCATCGTTATTGATGCCAAAATGTATCATATACTCTGTATGGTCTTTCACTACTATTAGGTTTTAAAAACCATAAGATTTACTTAACATTGGTGGAAATGCTAGCGTACATTGTTATTTGAAGGTTTAAGCAAATGAAAATATGTTAGGTTTTCAGAATTGCCAGTATCTACCTAAATCTTTGTCTGTTTTTGAAAATAGCATAAATTATGTTAATGAGGTCAGTAAGATTCGAGGGGAGGGAAATTTTCTTGTGGGTGGGGTTTGCCTTATTTACTGATGCATTTTGCAATATATTCTTAATGTTATCCTAAGAAAATGATCAATGATATTCTCAGTCGACATACACACACGTCGATGTAGGTTAGACATCCAGGTAATAAGATTCGCCAAAAAGTTTTTAGACATAATGCATATTTTAGAAACTACACCTTACACATCAACTTAAACAGCATATGTCAACTGATATGGATGACTGAACTGAACTTAACTGTTACCCCAAGGAGGCTGAATTATAAGCCCCTTGTTCAACCTCCTTGGTTACCCCTATCCTCCAAATCAGGTCACCTCGAAAATACCCTGTCATTGTTCATATTGAACAGCTACTACTGTGTAAGTACTGAAGAAGAAAATGAAGAAATAAGAACACATCAGCAAAAACAAGTTATTTTTCCCTATCAGTTATCATATTTAATTTTTTCATCTTTTTTCAGGCCATGGAGAAGCTGGTGGATGCAGGACTGGTGAAGGCCATCGGTGTGTCCAACTTCAACATCTCACAGATGGAGGAGGTCCTGTCCAATGGGAGGATCAAACCAGCTGTCAATCAAGTACGCTCCTCCCAGATTTTACCTTATAAGGTCACTTCAATTTGATTTGAACAATCTGACCAATGGGAGGATCAAACCAGCTGTCAATCAAGTAAGCTCCTCCCAGAATTTTACCTTATAAGGTCACTTCAATGTTATTTGAACAATCTGACCAATGGGAGGATCAAACCAGCTGTCAATCAAGTAAGCTCCTCCCAGAATTTTACCTTATAAGGTCACTTCAATTTGATTTGAACAATCTGACCAATGGGAGGATCAAACCAGCTGTCAATCAAGTAAGTGTAAGAATCCTCTCAGCCAATAGGAACTATAGATTTTACTATTAATGTGATCAATAATTTATAGCATCAATGTAGCTTTTGAAAGTACAGTAGAAGCCGCTTAATTGCACGACCCATTTGCCAGTGAATTTTGTGCAATTATCTGGTTGGTGCAATAATGCGAAGTTATCTAGCTGGACCACATCAGTTTGGGATTTGGGGGTTCCTTGCAGTTAACAGAAGTTTGCTTTAATCCGTTGTGCAATTATAGCTGGCTTCTACAGTACTTGAGAATGTATCACACTTAATTGTTTAACTTAAACTTATGTTAACCCTGAAACACAAGGGGCAAGTATAAAGCCTGGCTCCTATTATTCGAGCCTGTGCCGAACCAGTGCCGTCAGTTCACAAACCTAACACCGCAAACCACTTTCAGACCCTTTTGGTGGCGCATAAACCACACTGTTGCAACCCCCAGAGCCAAACAACCACCCACCCACACCCATGCAGTTAATTTTCTTCGATACACTTTTTACAAAATTTAAAAGCTGCTTCGGCTTAGTGTTACTAAAGTTGCTAGGAAAGGAAACTTAAGGAAAGGAACGTGATCTTGATCCAGTTTTATCTCACTGAAGAGCTAGTCTTCCACTGGTCGTGACAGAGAAGACAAATGCTAGGTACAGTATTTACAGGTTCATTATACCGGGAAAATTCCAGTAGCTCTTTTCAACAAGCACAATGAACAGTGAACTACGTCTTAACGTCCCGTCGTAACATCCTCCTACGCACAGTCCCAACGGCTAGCTGACTGCTCAGCCTATTGGGCCCTGCTATCCCA
Source organism: Branchiostoma floridae (assembly GCF_000003815.2). NCBI lineage: Eukaryota > Metazoa > Chordata > Leptocardii > Amphioxiformes > Branchiostomatidae > Branchiostoma > Branchiostoma floridae. Next base: position 13,875,501 of record NC_049995.1, read on the forward strand.
GGCCCTACCCCCAGGTATTATGATTGTTGCCACAAACTCGCCGCCCTGCTTATACATATTAATGAGTTTACCCTTATATGGGCAGTCAGCCGTTGGGATATTAATGAGCTTACCCTTATATGGGCAGTCAGCCGTTGGGAATCGGGCGTAGGAGGATGGTGCTATGTAAGCCGTCACATGATTGGATGATTGCCACAAACTGGCCGCCCTGACAGCTTTTGACAGCAAAAAGCCCTATACCTGCGGGTAGGGCCTGGGATAGCAGGGCCCAATAGGCTGAGCAGTCAGCTAGCCGTTGGGACCGTGCGTAGGAGGATGCGTCGTAAGGACGCAACCCTTTCCAGTAGCATGCATGTCGGGTGATCGACAAAGCCGGAATCGAACTCACGACTTCTAGTTCCAGAGGCAGGGCCGCTAACCACTGGACTATGCACACTACTAACTGGGATGAATCATTGAATGGGAAGAGGTCACCTCATGCCATGATGGTTTCCTGCCTCTGGTTTGTGTACTGCATTTAAGTTCGCAGGGATTTAATTTCGTGGTAGCTGGAATGGAGTGTTTGCTTTGGCTGTGAGCTCCCTGTGCTGTGCCATACTGTAAATGCAGAAATGTTCGCGGTGGATTAATGTTCGCGGTTTTCGCGACGGCCGCTTCACCGCGAATTTAAAACCACCGCGAAAATTTTTCCATAACAGTAAGAGACTACAGTGCATGGTGCTACGGCGAAATTAAAACCACCGCGAAAAGTCCATTTTCCCGCAACCGCGAAATTAAATCCCAGCTGACTTAAATGCATTACGGTATACTGTAAGTCACATACTGTACTGCTGCCCCACAAAGAAACGCAGTACTTGCTTCAGCAAAAGTTCTATGTAATTAATGTTGTGCAGGAAGAACTGAAGTACAGAACTGGCAGATCACCTAATGCCACAGCAGGAAAAGCAAGCATGTTCACAAATATAAACAAGGACATTGTAAACAAGCTCTTTTTATTCATGCAAAATTACGCAGGGATTTAAGAGAAGAAACATTAAATTTTAATCTACCTGGTGCAAAATGCATCCAAAATCAGTGGACAAGGGGTGACTGTGTAATACAGTTATTTAAATTTTCCCATTTTAGATTGGTGAATACATAAAAAATGAATCAAAATACATTGTATGCACCCCAAATAGAGAAAAATACTAGCAGCAAAATTGCTTGGAGGTGTTGCTTTCTAATATAGTCATTTCAATTCTCCAGGTGGAGTCTCACCCCTACCTGGTGTGCAGCAAGCTTCTAAAATGTGCTGCTGACAACAATGTCGTCATCACGGCTTTCAGCCCGCTTGGCAGACCTGGGTACTGTAGAAATCATATTTTTCTTTTATACAACAATCAAATATCAGCAATTGACTGCTATATGACTGATCAGTTCTTAAACAGTTAAATAGCCAAACTACGTATCATCATCATCATCATCATCCGGGCGTGCTGGTTGCACGGGTAGTATATTGATTTTGCCGGTATCTATTTTTTTGTGTTCATGTTCTGTTGTGGCAAGGAAGTCATACAACCATTATTAATGCTCATATAACTGCATCAAATTTCTTTGTGTTAAAGATGTGTTGGAACAAGGAAACACAATGTGTATTTAATATGATAAGTGTGCAAAGACTTAAGTAGAGGAGAGCCTGACTGTCAAGTTTCTAAGTAGCCTGACAGCAAAACTTGGTTAACAGAGGCAATTGGTGTTGTTTGCATGATTGAAGATAGTATTTTAAAACACATCAGTAGTTACTCCTGACCTGAACCATCAAAATGTAGAATTTCCTTTGTAGCAAAATGGACCTGGTCCATTGTTTTGGGTATTGCCCATTCACAAGTTCACATACAATAATTAGGTCCAGGTTCAGGTCCAGACCTGGAGTTCAATTCAGACTCACAGTAAGCTTTCTCTTCCAGGGAGGAGAGCCTACATGGTGTCAGTCCCCTCAAGGATCCGAAGGTGATTTCAATTGCAGAAAAGCACAAGAAAACTCCAGCACAGGTAAAACTTGAGTTCTTCTGTAGCAGTTTGAGTAATAAATTTTATTTTTCAATTTTTTACTGGTGGAACAATGTCTGATCAAATATGAAAAATCATGACTTTTTGGTCAATCTGCTGTAAAAATTTTTGTGGCATGCAAGAAAGTCCCTTCACCCTTTGAATGCCAACTTCAATAGTGTTGTATTATGTAGGTCTATAGTTACTGTACTGTTATATTATTGATGCAAGCGAACGATTGTGTTGAATTTAGATATGGTCGGGGTTTAAACTGTGCCCAGGTCATACCAAATACATTGAAATAGAACATTTTAATGCTTTGGAAGTTTGGAATTTGCAGAAATGTCCTTGGACCACCCATATACCAAATACTTTGTTCGATCCCATCTCTCGTCATATATATACCTACAAAATGGTCCATGCTGCTTTCTCTGCTTAGCACTCAGCGCCTAACCAGGTGTTCCATCTCCCACAGGTGTGCCTCAGGTGGCAGGTACAGAGGGGCGTGGTCGTCGTCCCAAAGAGCGCCACACCTGCAAGGATCCTGGAAAACTCTCAGGTACATGTAAGAAAGTGGGGTTATCACATATTTCTGGACATATCTCCTAATAACCTGAATTACTTCTGAATGCTTGGAGAAAATGTATTTTTGGAAAATGTTCAAATGACATTATCACTATGTAACGCTAGTTCACCTTTATCCGTTGTGTTACCTACATGTATATCCGTTGTTTTTAAAAACAGGGTATTTGGGGATATCACGTCGACGGACGTTAGTTTCAAATTGCACTATTATCAGGATATTGCAGTTTAAAACTATTACCTGTCGACTTGATGTGCCTACGTACCCTGCATTTAAATGCAACGGATATAGGTTACCCAATGAATAAAGGTGAATTAGTGTTAGATGTAGAGCACTTCTCTAAATCCGAAAATGTAGAAAAATTTTTGGTCACTGTCTTACCAAAAATAAAGAGGTCTGTCCCTGTCTTATAAGAAATAAAGAGTCTGAGGGAAACGCAATGTGGATACACATAAATCTGTGACAGACACGGACAGACACACACACAGAGACTAGACAGACAGACACAAACACACAAAAACTAGACACACACACAAAAAAAAAACCCAGTATCTCGAGTCCATTTTTCATGTTTGTATTAGGCAGACATTCAACGATGTCCCTGATTTGTCAAAAAGATGCTTACTATTATGCAAAACCATACCCATGCATTCCACCAAATGCATCTGGTTCATTGTCTGCCTTACATGACAACAAATACAAATTTGGTGCAAAAGGTTATTTCAGCAGGAAGCAAGTTATTGGGAACAAATCTGTAACAGTTACTGTTTATATACATGAAAGTTTTGATCTATGTTTTGTAAGATATATGAGTAAATAGCCTATAACATTGTGAAAGAACCACAAAATATAAACAAAAATTTTGCATTTAGGCCACACCAATTTAATTTCTTGGTTCACGGATTCGCTCGCTCCTATTTTTTGGAAAAAAAAAATAAAAATAAAAATTACCACTCAGCAATTTTTCACCATTAATGAAATCATTCACCAACTCTCTGGTGTAGCAAATTGGCCTTTATATTATAAGCTCCTTAAAGTGTGGGTACAGGTGCTGTTACTGTACAATAATAGTGTTTTTGTACTTTTTTCAAGCTTAAAACTTTTTTCCTTTATGTTTTGGATTAGCCGTTACCTTTACCCCAACCATTTTACAATTTTTACTTTTAATTTTCATTTCGCCCTCTCACTCCATATTTTTTATGAAAAAATCCGTGAACCAAGAAATTAAATTGGTGTGGCCTTAAACATGGAATATATACAGATTTCCCCATTTAATGACACTGTAACTGTTGCTGTTTTCCAGATCTTTGACTTTGAGCTGAGCACAGAAGACATGGAAACGATCTCAGGACTGAACAAAGATGCCAGGATTGTCAAGTTTGGGATGTAAGTTATATAAGTTCATTTCATTTTGAATGTTTAAGTCGGTAGTCCCAATGGAGCTTCAGCCATTTGTCTTATCAGGCTTCTAATCTCTAAGACCTGTTCTTCCAACACAGGATGATTGTTTTCCTGTCTCAACAAGCAAATTTCTGTCCTCTAAAAGGTTCAGATTTTCCAAATCTTATAACAACATTGGCGAGCCAAACAATGAATGACATAACAACTTTACAAACTAAATGACAACTTTCAATGCATAATTTTTTACTTGCAGCAAGGAAATATTTCAATGCATCATTACTTGAAGCAATTAAATCCTTTTATTCTGAAAAAAGCATCTTTACTTGTAGCAGTTAAATCCTTTTATTCTGAAAAAAACAATACTTGTTTAAAGCAGGCCAATGGAAAATTCAATGGAAAATTTCCTCGTTGAAACGGGTATCTTTTGAAAATGTCTCTTTCAACATGGGCTCCCAAACAATGAGTGACAATTTAACTTAAATGTAACTAAAAAATCCACTGGCCTGAACCAACTTTACAAGTCATAAATATCTACTGGCATGAACCAGCTTAACAATCTATTATGACAACTTTCAATTCATATTTTTCTTGTAGCAAGGAAATCCTGTCCTCCAAAAAAATCATCACATCAAACTTTTGAAAATATCAACCCAAACATGGGCTCCCAAACAATGAGAAACACTCAGATAACATAAAAATACACTGGGCCGGCACATAGATTATCTTTCAATGCATCCTTTCTTATGTGGTAAAAAGAAAACACTCAAAAGCACTTTACAAGTAGCTAAAAGTCTGTTTTCTTCTGTCATTTCAGGTGTGATGACCATCCACAGTGGCCTTTCAATGGAGAATTCTGAGATTATTACTAGACGTATATTATATGAATGGAAGGACTTTATTGGATTAAATTTTATAACTGTTACAATAATTTGGTCAAGCACATTTCATTAAAGGAGGATCAGTCTTTAGAACTCGTGCTAATTTGGGCAAGATAATGTTTCATTTGTTGTCTGTAATTTCAATAAAAATTGATGGAATAAGAGAATTAAATCAAATGAGAAAGGCTCAGCCTGAATCTTTGTGTACATTTCAGTGCCTCTAAAGTTAAATTAGTCAATCAGGAGAAACTGAAATTCTTCTAAAAAGTATGCAAATTATGAAAACAAGTAATGAAAAAGTACAAATCTTGGTGAACATTATAATAAGTGGAAAGATTAAGTGGAGAGTGCCTCTGGTCTGTAGGTCTATGAGTTCACTCAACAGCTGAGAAAAATCATTAGTGCATGCTGCTTTCTCAGAATTTGGGCATGCAGACTATGGGAGTTGAAGTCACACAGACCACTGTTAGTGGACTGGCCCCTTGTTGCAGTGATTGCACAAAAGTTGTGTGAGCCAGGGCTACAGAAACGATGATGGGCAATGGCTCATGCACAAATTTGATGTGGGAAGGACCAAAGAAAAAACTATAATGTCTAAATGAGGTATTCAGAAGCGGCCAAAACTATGCCATTACAGTACATTTACAAAACATCAGATTTTCTCTACAAATTTCATCATACAGTACACACAGTCATACAGAAGCCACATACAATTTGCAAGTCTTTTGAAAATTTGAGGCTTTTGAAAGTCCAAATTCACTAAAGGTTGCTGCAGGCAACAACCAGCTGCAGCAGTAACATTCAGGTAAGACAAGGAGGGACAAAAACATGAGCTGTGAACTGAGGTGTGCAGGTCTAGTTGATCTGCTTAAAGTCAGACACTCACTTCTTTCTATTTGAAATACAAGCTTTAAGGAAATCCAGAAGTTAGAAATTTTTTTTTTGTAAAACAATTGAAAGTTTCATCATATACATTTTTTCTGCAGCAACGTGCAATTTGCACCACTCAAATAAATAAAGCCAAAATCAAATCATAATGTTATCATTACTTTGCAAGAGATACCCCGTAACATTTTATATGTGAGAGCTTCGAGAAAAAAACATGGACAATTGAGCTCCGACCCTGAGGTGTGTGGGTCAACTTGCTGTGTTGTTCCTACTTGAAACAAGAAGGAAATCCTCAAACATTTTGAACACACTCCATCTTTATCCAAATTATGTGATGGAAATTAGGAAGTGTTTGAGGCAAGTTCTGAAGGGAAAGAAGGCAATTTTACAAATCTCATCACATAGTGAAAATATTTTGAAGCCACGTGCAATTTGCACACTGAAGTACAGTCAAACCTGTCTATAGCGGCCACTGAAAAGACCGGACAAATTTGGCCACTATGGACAGGTGGCCCCTCTGTAGAGGTGGCCCCTAATACAGGTTTGACTGTACAGGCTTTTCGAAAATCAAAATTCAAAATCATAAATGTCAACATCATAACTTTGCGCTGTAATATTTTAGGTGAGGTACAAATGTAGAAGGGAAAAAATGGACAAATGAGCTGCAACCTGACGTGTTAGGGTCAACTTGATCTGCTTTACATCAGATACCGACTTCTTTCTAGTTGAAATAATCAGAAAATCCTCATTTAACATTTTGAACACACTCCATTTTAATCCAAACAGCTATGAAAATTTGAAAGGTTCGAGGCAACATTCACATATAGCACACACATTCTGCAGCCATGTGCAATTTGAACTCAATAAAAGCCTTTTGTGAAGTCTACCAAATTCAAATCATAAAATGTTATCATTACTTTGCAGGTATAACATAAGGTGAGAGAAACATGCTCTGCTGAAATTTAGATACCCAGTTCTTTCTACTTGAAATAAGAAGGAAATCCTCAAACAATTTGAACAGACTATGGAGATTTGGAAAGTTGGAGGCAAGTAACAAAAAAAATTAAAATTTACAAATTTTACATTCTGCAGCTATCGGGGGCTGATTTGACCACCTCCCAAAGAGCTACATTGTGTAAGATAAACTTTCACTTAAGTGTCTCCAAAAGGATTCTTCATTACACACCAAAATCTGTCCAATTGCAGCTCAGGATTCTCTGTCGCCATAGAAACCGGTGATCACAGCTTCCAACACCATGGTAACGGACAGATCTCAGCCAACACCACGGTAACTGACAGATCTCAGCCAACACCATGGTAACAGACAGATCTCAGCCAACACCACGGTAATAGACAGATCTCAGCCAACACCACGGTAATAGACAGATCTCAGCCAACACACGGTAATAGACAGATCTCAGCCAACACCATTGTGGTAACAGACAGATCTCAGCCAACACCATGGTAACAGACAGATCTCAGCCAACACCACGGTAATAGACAGATCTCAGCCAACACCACGGTAACAGACAGATCTCAGCCAACACCATTGTGGTAACAGACAGATCTCAGCCAACACCATGGTAACAGACAGATCTCAGCCAACACCATGGTAACAGACAAATCTTAGCCAACACCATCAATATAATGGTAACAGACAGATCTCAGCCAACACCATGGTAACAGACAGATCTCAGCCAACACCATGGTAACAGACAGATCTCAGCCAACACCATGGTAACAGACAGATCTCAGCCAACACCATGGTAACAGACAAATCTTAGCCAACACCATGGTAACAGACAGATCTCAGCCAACACCATGGTAACAGACAAATCTTAGCCAACACCATGGTAACAGACAGATCTTAGCCAACACTATCAATATAATGGTAACAGACAGATCTCAGCCAACACCATGGTAACTGACAGATCTCAGCCAACACCATGGTAACAGACAGATCTCAGCCAACACCTTGGGAACAGACAAATCTTAGCCATTCTCCTGATATAGTCAGGACTTGGTCATCAAGCTTTAAGGGCCCTGATCATTGGATGGGCTGCTTCAAGCTTGATCTAAAGTCAGGCTAAAACCAAGTCCCAATATAATCCAACATTGGAAATAATCAGTATCTACAAATTTTATCACATGACAAGTATACACAGTCACACATGCAATTTATACACATGTACATGTTGTATGTATGCAACAAACTCGAATTCAATCCACCAGTATCTGCAATTTTATAGGGCTTAGCATGACCTACTAATTCAGTAGGCATGATGTGCTGGTAAAAAAAAACACTTTTCTTGTTGGAACGATCCAGAAAAATAACGGACCCGAAAAAGATCAGCAGACTGGACTTTGAATTTAATCCTGGATTTAATCCTGGAATGTTGGGGATCTGGACAGCTGTCTCCAGGACCTGGTATGGAAAGTTGCAGTTGCCAGGACCATCCAGGATCACCCATCCATCCAAAAAATTTCAACTTCATAACTTGTAATTTTTGTAAGATTAATAACATGTAATTTTTGTAAGATTAAGATCATATCAGATTTATGTTTAGATCAAAAATTTATAAGTGAACATGCGCTCCGGAACAAAATCAATGCGCCAGAAAAATATTATCGAATTCCCTGGTTCAGATGAAACGTCTGAAACTCTGGAAAACCAATTTTCACACAGGATGCCTTTGGGATGTGTACTGGCACTGGGTGCCGGTTACAATAAACATGTTAACAAATCAGCTAGAAAGCCCCACCCTCCCCCATCAAAATGTACTGCGCTAGGCTTACATTTTAATTTTCAAAAGGAAAAACTGGTTCAAAAAGTTCCTATTTTCAGACCAAAGATTAAACGTTAGTTTATGTTTTTGTGGGATCTTAGACTGTATTAGGAGTCTTAGCTCAGGGGAGTTAACAAATTCAAAATGTTTATTTTGAGCACAAGAAATGACCAGTTTTATAATTATATCAATTTATTAATATTACATGGACTTGAAAGATGAAAAATTAGGTACTGGGCCAGGCTAAATTTTTTTCAAAAGGAAAACAACTACTTCCAAAAGTTCCATTTCAAAAGGATAACAACAGTACTGGTTCTAAAAGTTTTCAGACCAAGAAGGTAATTAATTTAAATTAAAGTCATTTTCTAGGATCGTCGAATGAAAGGGGTAGCCAAGAAGAATACTAGCTCAGGGGGAATTTACAAAATTTTTTTTTTTTCAAAATGTTTATTTGGGGATCGCAAAATGACCTTATTTTATACAAATTTACAAACATTAGATCAAAATGTACTGGACTAGGCTTACATTTTAATTTTCAAAAGGAAAAACTGGTTCAAAAAGTTCCTTTTTTTCGGAACAAAGATTAATAAATTGAGTTTACGTTTTTGTGGGATCTTAGACTGTAAGGAGTCTTAGCTCAGGGGAGTTAACAAATTCAAAATGTTTATTTTGGGCTCAAGAAATGACCAGTTTTATAATTATACCCATTTATTAATATTACATGGACTTGAAAGATGAAAAAATAGGTACTGGGCCAGGCTAAATTTTTTTCAAAAGGAAAACAACTACTTCCAAAAGTTCCTTTTCAAAAGGATAACAACAGTACTGGTTCGAAAAGTTTTCAGATCAAAGAAGATTAAATTATTATAATAGTCATTTTCTAGGATCGTTGAATGGAAGGGGTAGCCAAGAAGAAGACTTAGCTCAGGGGGAATTTACAAAAAAGTTTGTTTTTTTTCAAAATGTTTATTTGGGGATCGCAAAATGACCTTATTTTATACAAATTTACAAATATTAGATGGACTTATAAGATAAGAAGTCTGGTACTAGGCCTGGCTTAAATGTTCATTTACAAAAAGAAAACAGTAATGTTGGTTTGAAATGATTTTTTCCTATTTTCAGACCAAAGATTCTGGAGCCTTGTGTAAATAAAAGCTTTTTTGAAAATTCAAATCATACATGATTGTCATCGTATACTTTGAACTTGAAGGTGAAAGCCACGTTTCGCAAGAGAGGGAGAAAAAAACACTTCTTGGACAATTGAACTGCGACCTGAGGTGTGCGGGTCAACAGTTCCTTGTTGTAAGTCAGTTACCCACTTCCTTCTAGTTCAAGTTAAAGATGAAGGAAATCCTCATCAAATTCCGATGTTATTGAATTTGGAAGCTTCGATACAATTTCTGAAAGTAATGTTTTTCTACAAATTTCATCACATATAGTACACATATTCTGAAGCCATGTGCAATTTTCAGACTCAGAAACACAGTTCACATACTTACACAGGATGCACTTGGGACCAGTTACAATAAACATGTTAGCAAATCAGCTAGAAGGCCCCACCCTCCCCCATCAAAATGTACTGGACTAGGCTTACATTTTAATTTTCAAAAGGAAAAACTGGTTCAAAAAGTTCCTTTTTTTCGGAACAAAGATTAATAAATTGAGTTTACGTTTTTGTGGGATCTTAGACTGTAAGGAGTCTTAGCTCAGGGGAGTTAACAAAAATTCAAAATGTTTATTTTGGGCTCAAGAAATGACCAGTTTTATAATTATACCCATTTATTAATATTACATGGACTTGAAAGATGAAAAAATAGGTACTGGGCCAGGCTAAATTTTTTTCAAAAGGAGAACAACTACTTCCAAAAGTTCCTTTTCAAAAGGATAACAACAGTACTAGTTCGAAAAGTTTTCAGACCAAAGAAGATTAAATTAAAGTCAGGATCGTCGAATGGAAGGGGGTAGCCAAGAAGAAGACTTACAAATGTAGCTCAGGGGGAATTTACCAAAAAAATTTTTTTTCAAAATGTTTATTTGGGGATTGCAAAATGACCTTATTCTATACCAATTTATAAATATTAGATGGACTTATAAGAAAAGAAGTCTGGTACTGGGCCAGCTTAAATGTTCATTTACAAAAGGAAAACAACTGGTTTGAAAACGATTTTTTTCCTATTTTCAGCCAAAGATTCTGGAGCCATGTGTAATTTTCACTAATAAAATTTTTTTTGAAAATTCAAATCATAGATGATTGTCATCGTTTACTTTGAACTTGAAGGTGAAACCCAGTAACGTTTCGCAAGAGAGGAAGAAAAAAAAACATTCTTGGACAATTGAACTGCGACCTGAGGTGTGCGGGTCAACAGTGCCTTGTTGCCAGTCAGTTACCCACTTCCTTCTAGTTCAAGTTAAAGATGAAGGAAATTCAGATGTTATTGAATTTGGAAGGTTTGATACAATTTCTGAAGGTTATGTTTTTCTACAAATTTCATCACATATAGTACACATATTCTGAAGCCATGTGCAATTTTCAGACTCAGAAACACAGTTCACATAGTTACACAGGATGCAGTTGGGACCAGTTACAATAAACATGTTAGCAAATCAGCTAGAAAGCCCCACCCTCCCCCATCAAAATGTACTGGACTAGGCTTACATTTTAATTTTCAAAAGGAAAAACTGGTTCAAAAAGTTCCTTTTTTTCGGAACAAAGATTAATAAATTGAGTTTACGTTTTTGTGGGATCTTAGACTGTAAGGAGTCTTAGCTCAGGGGAGTTAACAAATTCAAAATGTTTATTTTGGGCTCAAGAAATGACCAATTTCATAATTATACCAATTTATCAAATAATATTATATGAAAAATGAAAAAAAAATTGAAATATGAAAAATTAGGTACTGGGCCAGGCTAAATTTTTTTTCAAAAGGAAAACAACTGCTTCCAAAAGTTCCTTTTCAAAAGAATAACAACAGTACTGGTTCTAAAAGTTTTCAGACCAGAGAAGATTAAATTATAGTCATTTTCTAGGATCGTCGAATGGAAGGTCAAGTCTTCATTTTGTTGTAGAGAAACCAAATACCAAATATTATATTACACATATCAAGTTGAAAGTCTTCATTTTGTTTTGGAAAAACCAAATGCCAAATATTATATTACACATATCAAGTTGAAAGTCTTCATTTTGTTTAAGAGAGACCAAATGCCAAATATTATATTACACACAATTTGAAAGCCTTAATTTTGTTTCAGAGAAACCAAATGCCAAATATTATATTACAGACAATTTGAAAGTCTTCATTTTGTTTTAGAGAAACCAAATGCCAAATATTATATTACACATATCAATTTGAAAGTCTCCATTTTGTTTTAGAGAAACCAAAATTAATGCCAAATATTATTTTACACATATCAAGTTGAAAGTCTTCATATTGTTTGGGAAAATCCAAATGCCAAATATTATATTACACATATCAATTTGAAAGTTTTAATTTTGTTTTAGAGAAACCAGATGCCAAATTATATATATTATATTACACTTAAATTTGAAAGTTTTAATTTTGTTTTAGAGAGACCAAATGCCAAATATTATTTTACACATATCAAGTTGAAAGTCTTCATTTTGTTTAAGAGAGACCAAATGCCAAATATTATATTACACACAATTTGAAAGCCTTAATTTTGTTTCAGAGAAACCAAATGCCAAATATTATATTACAGACAATTTGAAAGTCTTCATTTTGTTTTAGAGAAACCAAATGCCAAATATTATATTACACATATCAATTTGAAAGTCTTCATTTTGTTTTAGAGAAACCAAAATTAATGCCAAATATTATTTTACACATATCAAGTTGAAAGTCTTCATATTGTTTGGGAAAATCCAAATGCCAAATATTATATTACACATATCAATTTGAAAGTTTTAATTTTGTTTTAGAGAAACCAGATGCCAAATTATATATATTATATTACACTTAAATTTGAAAGTTTTAATTTTGTTTTAGAGAGACCAAATGCCAAATATTATTTTACACATATCAAGTTGAAAGTCTTTATTTTGTTTTAGAGAAACCAAATGCCAAATATTATTTTACACATATCAAGTTGAAAGTCTTCATTTTGTTTTGGAAAAACCAAATGCCAAATATTATATTTACATATATCAATTTGAAAGTCTTCATTTTGTTTTAGAGAAACCAAATGCCAAATATTATTTTACACATATCAATTTGAAAGTTTTAATTTTGTTTTAGAGAGACCAAATGCCAAATATTATATTACACACAATTTGAAAGTCTTCATTTTGTTTTAGAGAAACCAAATGCCAAATATTATATTACACATATCAATTTGAAAGTCTTCATTTTGTTTTAGAGAAACCAACTGCGAAATATTATTTTACACAAGATCAATTTGAAAGTCTTCGATTTGTTTTAGAGAAACCAAATGCCAAATATTATTTTACACGATATCAATTTGAAAGTCTTCATTTTGTTTTGGAGAAACCAAATGCGAAATATTATATTACACAATATCAATTTGAAAGTTTTCATTTTGTTTTAGAGAGACCAAATGCCAAATATTATATTACACACAATTTGAAAGTCTTCATTTTGTTTTGGAAAAACCAAATGCCAAATATTTTTACACGTATCAATTTGAAAGTCTTCATTTTGTTTTAGAGAAACCAAATACCAAATATTATTTTACACATATCAATTTGAAAGTTTTAATTTTGTTTTGGAGAAACCAAATGCCAATTGAAATATTATTTTACACATGTCAATTTGAAAGTCTTCATTTTGTTTTATAGAAACCAAATGCCAAATTTTATTTTACACGATATCAATTTGAAAGTCTTCATTTTGTTTTGGAGAAACCAAATGCCAAATATTATTTTACACATATCAATTTGAAAGTCTTCATTTTTTTTTAGAGAAACCAAATGCCAAATATCATATTATTTACACATATCAATTTGAAAGTCTTAATTTTGTTTTAGAGAAACCAAATGCCAAATATTATATTAAACATATCAATTTGAAAGTCTTAATTTTGTTTTAGAACAACCAAAGCCAAATATTATTGTACACAAGTCATATCAATTTGAAAGTTTTCATTTTGTTTTAGAGAAACCAAATGCCAAATATTATTTTACACATATCAATTTGAAAGTCTTCATTTTGTTTTGGAGAAACCAAATGCCAAATATTATATTACACAGTATCAATTTGAAATTTGTAATTTTGCTTTAGAGAAACCAAATGCCAAATATTATTACACATATCAATTTGAAAGTCTTCATTTTGTTTTAGAGAAACCAAATGCCAAATATTATTTTACACAATATCAATTTGAAAGTCTTCATTTTGTTTTAGAGAAACCAAATGCCAAATATTATTTTACACAATATCAATTTGAAAGTCTTCATTAAAATTTTTGTTTTGGAGAAACCAAATGCCAAATATTATTTTACACATATCAATTTGAAAGTTTTAATTTTGTTTTAGAGAGACCAAATGCCAAATATTATATTACACACAATTTGAAAGTTTTAATTTTGTTTTAGAGAAACCAAATGCCAAATATTATATTACATATATCATTTTGAAAGTCTTCATTTTGTTTTAGAGAAACCAAATTCCAAATATTATATTAAACATATCAATTTGAAAGTCTTAATTTTGTTTTAGAGAAACCAAATAACATCAATTTGAAAGTCTTAATTTTGTTTTAGAAAAACCAAATAACAGATATCAATTTGAAAGTATCAAACAAAAAAATCCACAATCCGTAATCGTTGTCCGTTGCCGTGCCATTAGGTCTGTTAAGGGTCAAAGGTCAGTTCATGCGCCAGAGGGAAACTTTTTTGTCAGCAGGGTTTACAGAGGGGGGATCATCCGTGTGCGGTCCGTTCCGAGCCAAGTCGTCGCCGTAAGAGCAGCTGGCCCACGTGCTGGGCGGTGGGCCACCTCAGAACACCACCAGTCGGAAGGCTCCAGGAAGTCTGGGAACACGTGCAGGCCTTTGATCTGACGTCCGGGCGGGGTCCGACGGAGAAGGCAGGGCGGTGAAGGTCGTCGTGAGCCCTTGTGCAATGACCTTCAACTGGAGCTCCGCACCAAGCAGCGACCCCGGAACCCACTCCGAGGTCAGACACGTGTTAGAGGCTAGGACTTTTGGCGTTTCAGGGGAGGCAAGGAGCGTTAAGACAGACATATTTGGGCGGAGACCTTGTAGTGCATTCATCTCATTCGCACACACATTCGCACACACATTCGCACACACATTCGCACACACATTCGCACACACACTCGCACACGCATTCGCACACACATTTGCACACACATTCACATACTCAAAGAACAGATGGAAGAAATAAAATAAAAATAAAAAAACAAAAAGAGGTAAGACAGATGGAATGGGTTAACCTAAACACACCCAAAGGATCTCCATACCTGCACTACAAGGTCGCAGCCGCCCAAATGAAAATGTTAAAAGATGGAATAAGATAAAAGGATAAAAATTTAAAAACAACAAATTTACATATTTACATATTTACATATTTACAGTATTTACATATTTACAGTATTTACAATATTTACGCTATACAATATTAAAAAAATAAAAGGTTAATAATTTTAAAAAAATTTAAAATAATAAAAATTTAGGTATTTGGAAATTCAACACTTACAGTCTCCTGTCGGCAGCTCCTGGCAAGCAAACAGTAACATCAATTCCAACACAAAATGCACATTGAATATTTGACTGTCCATGTTTCACAATAAAATTTCAACGTCCAAAATGTCGCATACACTAATAATCATTCAGCTTTCCTTTGCAGAGACATGTGGTAGGAGGTAAATTTTCACACACACCCTCAAGGGAACACACCCCCTAAAGGGAAACCCCCTCTTATGAGACATGTACAGTCCCAGTTTGCGAGGGGCAAAGGTCATTTGCTGTGTGCGGGCCTATGTAATGCATGGCCTCCCTTTGGTTTGTGGTAGGAGCAATTCTGATGGTCTGAATCACTACTTGGATGCTTGAAAAATAGGTGTTCAGGGGGAACTGGAGTTTAGGATGCGCACAGTTTCTAACCAACAAATCCTGAGGATGGGCTTAAAGCTATTAGGGCAAAACCCACCGTACGTGCAAATACGTGCTGTCAATCTTTGGCCAAGTTTGGGGATCCGTAAGTGGTAAGTACAACCTCCGTACAAACTCGTAGGGAATCCGATGGATTTTGGAGCACGCAGACACGCCATAGAACTTTACGTGCAGGCACAACTTTGTGTGCACCTTGCGAGTGCTAGTGACGTGCGTTGACTTACACCCTCCCTGCTCTTGCAGTCATTCCCCACCTTTATAGAAATACGTGGCGGACGTGGCCTCCAAAAAAAACATACGGACAAGTCGCACGTACGGCGGGTTGTGCCCTTAGCTTAAGCGGGTGCTGTTTCAGAATTTCACCCGACATATTGGATGGACAGTTCAGGAGACAGGTTCAGCGGTCAGAAAGTCAACCTAATTCATTTTAGATTTGTCTCGGGACAAGCTTGTAGCAGGCAGTTTCAGAATTCCACCAATGAATTCAAGATGATGAAATAGTCGGATGGGCTTTAGCAGGTATATTAGATAAAGTCACCTTTTAGTCTCAAAATGCGACCAATTTTGAACTTATCATTAAGTCAAGGGGCGAGGTTTTTAGTCTCAAAATTCAACCAATTTGGAGCTTAATAATGATTAAATCAAGGGTCGAGGTTTTTAGTCTCAAAATTCAACCAATTTGGAACTAATTTATTTATTAGATCAAGGGACGGGGCTTTTAGTCTCAAAATTCAACCAATTTGGAACTTAATAATCATTAAATCAAGGGTCGAGGTTTTTAGTCTCAAAATTCAACAAATTTGGAACTTGATAATCATTAAATCAAGAGTCGAGGTTTTTAGTCTCAAAATTCAACCAATTTGGAGCTTAATAATGATTAAATCAAGGGTCGAGGTTTTTAGTCTCAAAATTCAACAAATTTGGAACTTAATAATCATCAAATCAAGAGTCGAGGTTTTTAGTCTCAAAATTCAACAAATTTGGAACTTAATAATCAATAAATCAAGGGTCAAGGTTTTTAGTCTCAAAATTCAACAAATTTGGAACTTGATAATCATCAAATCAAGAGTCGAGGTTTTTAGTCTCAAAATTCAACAAATTTGGAACTTAATAATCAATAAATCAAGGGTCAAGGTTTTTAGTCTCAAAATTCAACCAATTTGGAGCTTAATAATCAATAAATCAAGGGTCAAGGTTTTTAGTCTCAAAATCAACAAAATTGGAACTTGATAATCATCAAATCAAGAGTCGAGGTTTTTAGTCTCAAAATTCAACAAATTTGGAACTTAATAATCAATAAATCAAGGGTCAAGGTTTTTAGTCTCAAAATTCAACCAATTTGGAGCTTAATAATCAATAAATTAAGGGTCAAGGTTTTTAGTCTCAAAATTCAACAAATTTGGAACTTGATAATCATCAAATCAAGAGTCGAGGTTTTTAGTCTCAAAATTCAACAAATTTGGAACTTGATAATCATTCAATCAAGGGGCGAGGTTTTTAGTCTCAAAATTCAACCAATTTGGAGCTTTTAATAATAATCATTAAATCAAGGGGCAAGGTTTTTAGTCTCAAAATTCAACAAATTTGGAACTATATTATTACATCAAGGGACGGGGCTTTTAGTCTCAAAATTCAACAATTTGGAACTTTGTTAGATCAAGGGACGGGACTTTTAGTCTCAAAATTCAACCAATGTGGAACTATATTATTAGATGAAGGGCTTTTAGTCTCAAAATTCAACCAATTTGGAACTATATTATTACATCAAGGGTTGAGGATTTTAGTCTCAAAATTCAACCAATGTGGAACTATATTATTAGATGAAGGGCTTATAGCCTCAAAATTCAACCAATTTGGAACTTTATTAGATCAAGGGACGGGCTTTTAGTCTCAAAATTCAACCAATTTGGAGCTTAATAATCATTAAATCAAGGGTCACGGTTTTTTGTCTCAAAATTCAAGAAATTTGGAACAAGGGACGGGGCTTTTAGTCTCAAAATTCAAGAAATTTGGAACTTACAAATGTAGATCAAGGGATGGGGTTTTGAAGGGACGGGGCTTATAGCAAGTAGTTTAAAAATTTGACCAATTTAGAAGAGAGAAAGAGAGAAAGGGACGAGTCATTTTTCCAAGTCTTACAGTCAATCATAGCACAGATTTAAAACGCCAGTGGGAGTCGAATACTACATTAAACAGATTACTTTGTGAGAACTTGTGAATGGACCATGCTCAAAACAATGGTCCATTTCACTACAAACTTAATCAGGTTCAGGTCTGGACCTGGACCTGATCCTCTGGACTTGAACCGGACCTGCATTTTCTGTACCGGTACCCAGCCCTAGTTGTTATTACAACAAATGTAGTTATACCAAGTAGTGATTCAGACCATCAGATTTTTGTCCCATTGGTTTGCGGCTGCATGCCGCATGGTTTATATTATGCAAACTCGTTTGCAGTGACTTTTGCAGTGTACTTATGCAAATGAGTTGACTGTTGCTGACCTCAGAGTGCGAAAGGCAAACTCGCAAAGTGCTGTGCACCTCTGGCACATGTACAGTGCGGGGATCGTGTTTTACATCATTGTGCTTCGTGGCCACGCAAGTCACCCCGCGTGATGAGGCGATTGCCCTGTGGGGTTTTGCGTGTTGTCTTGCATGGCACATGCTGACAACAATCGTGCGTGACAACACGCAAGGTCTAAAAACGTGGTACGAGACCTTCCAGTTCAGCCCTTCCTGAACTTTGCTGAGAAAGCGTGCGTCTTTAACGTCCTTTGGGGCGAACTGTTGCGTCAGTAGGAAACCGCTTTAGATACTACATTTTACACAACGATTGTGCAGCGCAAAAAGAGAAAATTTAATAATGCAACAAAGTAACGGCATGTATGTGGCGGCATCCTTACACTAAGTGGCAGTAAATCTGAGTTTAAAAAGAACGTTTTCCAAAATAGGTCAGAAAACCTGCTCCAGTCATTTCATTTCACATTCATTTTAATTTCCGTTTCTTTTCAATTATGCCATTTCATTTTCTCACTCCAGTAAGAGGATGGTTTGGGACCACTTTAATTTGATCACACAGCGAGGGAACTGGAACTGCAGTGTGAAGTAGAACCAGTCAGTATAGGATTATAGTGACTTTGTTCATCAAGTGATTTGCCTTTTGCCATCCCTGGGAAAATATTCACTGAGGTTTCAGATGCAAGTCATGGTAATTTCCATCTGACCTTTGGCCAACTCTAAGGATGCTTAGAATTCGCCACATTGGCTTCCTTGCACAGTATTCTGCTGCTTTCTGTCAGTGTTGATCGATCTGATCAAGAGGCATTTTCTAAGCTTGCACGTGCAGAAAAAGTTCTGTTCTGAAGTAACTTTAAGTTGATTTTCAGTTTAGCCTGAAAAGGTGACTTTGGGGCATCTTGACATTGCCATAATCATCATCACCATCATCACAGACATCATCATCATCATCATCATCACTGATTCTTTACATTTAAAGCAGGATCTCCAAATAAAAGACCTTGACCTGTCGAGTCAGCTTACAGATGTACCGTGTGGCCAAGACCGTCATTCTTTATAGGACAGTTTAATCAATGCTTCAGATTGCTCAATAGTTCAAAAATCAAAATTGAAAAAAGAGCTGTAGGATACTCTTTATTTCTCTGCCAATTTCTGATTTAACTTTTCTAATAGATGGTTTTGTGTAACGATGGGCCATGTGTGTCCAGTTAGCCCACGACATCTGCTATGAATTAGAACCAATAAAGGAGGGCACCCAGATATCCCCAGATGAGTCTCACGCAGGACATGACTCAGAGTGGACCTTCTTCATAGAGCTAGACGTTCCTTCATATCTGATAAGAGTTCAATAAAGGGACAGACCACAGTCTGTCCACTATCAGTTCTGACCAGGCAACCAGAGAGTGAACGTCTCATCTTATTCTAACTCTAACATTTGTATAGGAATGCCCTGTTTTCCTTGCATCACTGACAGACCTTCAGGGGTGGAATTGTGACTAGCTGTCTGGCTGGTCTAGGGGTCAGGCCACGTGCCCGTGTGGCTGCGGGCCAAGGAGGTTCAAAACCCCCTTGGCCTGACCCCCTTCCGCCGAAGCCGCCACAATCCAACCCCCAAAAGGTCTGTCAGTGACTACTAATAAAAGCAGACCAACCTACATCCAACATGTTTAGATTAGGATGTTTAGATTCATGATTATTTGATAGGTGGTACGGCTTTGTGAGAACAGCTGTTTACGCAGTCACCGACAGCCCTTCGAGGATGGAAATGTGATGGCAGTCTGGCTGGTCCCAGGGTCCAGGCCTGGGCACAAGGTCTTACTAAGGTGGTCGGAAAAGAGCTAGACGTTCCTTCATATCTGATAAGAGTTCAATAAAGGGACAGACCACAGTCTGTCCACTATCAGTTCTGACCAGGCAACCAGAGAGTGAACGTCTCATCTTATTCTAACTCTAACATTTGTATAGGAATGCCCTGTTTTCCTTGCATCACTGACAGACCTTCAGGGGTGGAATTGTGACTAGCTGTCTGGCTGGTCTAGGGGTCAGGCCACGTGCCCGTGTGGCTGCGGGCCAAGGAGGTTCAAAACCCCCTTGGCCTGACCCCCTTCCGCCGAAGCCGCCACAATCCAACCCCCAAAAGGTCTGTCAGTGACTACTAATAAAAGCAGACCAACCTACATCCAACATGTTTAGATTAGGATGTTTAGATTCATGATTATTTGATAGGTGGTACGGCTTTGTGAGAACAGCTGTTTACGCAGTCACCGACAGCCCTTCGAGGATGGAAATGTGATGGCAGTCTGGCTGGTCCCAGGGTCCAGGCCTGGGCACAAGGTCTTACTAAGGTGGTCGGAAAAGACCACCTTAGTCGGACCCCATCCAGCCAGACTGCCGCATTCCACCCCCAAGAGACTGTCAGTGACTAGGTTAAGACATGCATTCTCACCAAGCCGTACCACCTAATTGATCTATTCTGTTCTTTTATGTATGATAGTCTGGACCTTACCAATCTGGACCTTACCATTAACTAGATCTTATTAAAGGAATTATTCCTACATTTCAAACGGCAGCAAATCTATCCATTACAATTTTTTCTATTCATTGTAGTTGTAATAGAAACAAACACGTAGAAATGCATTTCAGTACTCTTTTGCTGTAGCAACTAGATGTTCAAAAAGTACTTTAATTTGATATCCCTACAAAACAAATTGTTATGTAACAATGTATAATTTTATTCATTGCAGTGGTAGAGAGTAATAAAATGTCCTATGCACTCAGCCACTTGTGTATTTGTCATTTTCTGCCTTGCGATATCCTTGTGATAAAAAGTTATAAGATTAAGAGCTGTCCTTGGCTTTCAAAATGTATATTCATCTTAAATTTACAGAATGAAGACAATTTCAAACTGCAAGAAAGTGGACACTGTAGAGGGCTTTTCAGATTGACTTACAGAAGTGTACATAGTCTAGTAACATGAAATGGCTGCAGTATCACTTCATAAGATGACGTACTTTGTAACAACATGATCAGACTTATAACTTTCACTACTTTTTTGCAGAAGTTTTATCATCAGTATCGTTGTCTAAACAAGACAGTCCTTCTGTCTGTAACATTGAACCCTCTGGGCTAAGAACTTCAAGCTGGACTAAACTTCAAGCAAGAACTCTGGGCACTGCAGAGCGATTAGCACATTCTAGATAGATTTGATAGAAAACCTACTACTAGTACTATTCCATGAAAATTAATGATAAAACAGCCTGCAATTTCATTCTTTTCATCAGTTTGTGCATAAATCATTGCACCCTCTAGATATGGACACTAGAACACTTATAGGACACTGGAGAACAATTGGTGCATTACAAATCTGACTATTAGTAACCATTTTACAGAAAATCTAGCTCTCTCAGTATAGAAACTTAATTGTTGAAGTTGCATCATCATTCTTGTCGTTTAGAAAAGAAATTTCTTTTGTCTGGCAATATATTGCATTCTCTGCACTTAGAGAAATTAAACTTCAAGCAAGAACATTGGGCACTGTAGAGCACTGATTCTAATTGATATACACCCTAACAGAAAACCTACTTCTAAGTAGTACAGCCTGCAATTTCAGGCCATTTCATACAATTTCAGTCTTCTAGTCTACCAGTAATCATTGTATCCTCTATATCTGGACTAAGAACTTAAAAATCAAATCAAATCAAACTTTATTTAATCGAACTTGGCAGTCAAAAATTCTTGGCAGTAAAAAGAACTCAGTCTGGACATTGTAGAATAATTGATGCATTTCAAAGGACAGAAAACCCACTTTCAGTCTAGCTACATGAAGCGCATTTTCACGCAAATTCTATCTCATTGGTCTGAGAGTACTGTGTTCTTTGTGCTATATATAGTAGTCCCATGACAATGTCAGATTAGAACTTCCACAAAAGCGAGATGCTTTTTTGTTGAAGTTTCAACATCATCATCCTCATTGTCGTCATTTGAACAGCAAAGTTTAACATATAGAACAGGCCATTTCAATGCACATCAAGCCTGAGAAAGGGGAGAAGAAATCTCAATATTCTGACAGTGTATCTTAGAGTAGGCTGAAAGCATCCTTGACATGAACATTAAGCACTCAGATAATATGACAGCTAACCAGGGTCATCAAAAAGTTTGCAGTTGATGATATCTCAAGTATGAGAAAAAAGACTCTTTTAATTATGATTTGTGCTGTGTCCATTGTGATTGAAAAGCTAACAGCTCTTTGAAGAAATTGAGGCTAAAAACTGGTGTTAATTAGCCTGATTAAATCTCACTTATAGCAGCCCTGGACAGCAGAGTTTGCGTTACACAGACTAGGTGTTAAACTGCTACTTACAGACTGTAAGGAGCACAATCTTAGGCTATAGGGCGGGTCTCAGGAAATGCTCAATGTAATTGACCCTCCTGAAACACTCTCAAGTTGAATCTGCAATGGTGACACAAGTGCTTTAGCCCAGTTCACCTCACACAGCCACACTTATAAAGATACAGGCACACAAACACTCACACAACTTTGCTTGAAGACCAACCATTTTAGTGTGTCCTCAATTTCAACACCAACAAAGCAAAATTAAGTACATTTGTACTTGCACCATTTTTCTAACCTAAAACTGCACTAATGGACTAGTCGGCAGAACTATCCTGGTCTCCAAGACCTCGCGAGAGGGTAGGCCACCGCAGAACTTCATGTTTTGTGGCGTGGCACACCTACCGCCCCCACGTGCCTGAAGTGAGCCTGTCCAGGGTCCTGGATACCTCACCCCTACCAATACATGAGCTGCCGACTGCTAACTTAGCTATGAGGACACACTTCCTATATTTGGGATGATTGCAAAGTGGAAGAAGTTGCGTTCAGTCCACACGACATTCTTAAAAGTCCCCTGAACACAATTTAACAGGTCAGCTTGCGCCGCAAAAGTCCAACACCCTTTTTACGACTTATTCCAGGCTTTCCGTGTGCACATTGAAGTTAGTTCTCAACCTGAAGCCTTTACTGTGAGATACATGATAACTTTTGTAAAGAAGTGCAAGTGTACTTGACAATTTTTTTTTTTATAATTTTTTTTTTTTGATAACCATAAGATGACCAGTTTGGATGACAATTTTTGCAAGTACACAGATAAGATTCTTGGGAGACAACTTTTTCAAGGTCATTAAATTTTTTGTTCTCCTGGACTTAAGTGCAGGATATCTATGGTCTTCTATTTTGCGAAGACCAGGTCTTCTATTTTGCGAAGACCATTTATTTATCAAAATAGTCTATAGTACAATCATACTCTCCCAATCTGTGTAGAGTTTTGTAGGTCATCCAGATTGGTCAGATACTGCATTGGGACTTTTTTTTAGGCCCATTCCCGCCTTGATAAGGTTTCAGGGGGCCTATTTTTTTAGGGGGCCCATTCCCGCCTTGATAAGGTTTCAGGGGGCCTATTCCCTGTTACCACATCCCACGGTTTGGCAATGACATCACTTGACTGGAGGTTTGTCTTGGTGCCGTAAGATTGTAATCCTCCAGAATCAGTTGTTTGGAATCATCTCCAAAACCAGCTGTCTGTCGCCCAGTCAGAATCACAAGGCTTTTTTTTTGGATGAAGCTGGATGGTCTCTGATGTGTGATGACATTGGAGATGGTCGTACTGCACAATCAGCAGCAGATATACACGCCTCATCGTGTTTTTTTTTCAGATGAAGCTGGATGGTCTCTGATGTAAGATGACATTGGACATGGTTCGTACGGCACAATCAGCAGCAGATATACACGCCTCATCGTTGTTTTTTTTTTTTCAGATGAAGCTGGATGGCCTCTGATGCGCGATGACATTGGAGATGGTTCATACGGCACAATCAGCAGCAGATACACGTGCCCCACCAGAAAGGCAGTATTTACGAAGGCGTTACTGCGATGGTCCTTGATGCGTGACGACATTGGAGATGGTCGTATGGCACAATCAGCAGCAGATACACATGCCCGGCCAGAAAGTCTGAATCACAAGGCGTTACTTCGATGGTCTTTGTTGCGCGATGACATTGGAGATGGTAGTACGGAACAATCAGCAGCAGATACACACGCCCGGCCAGAAAGTCTGAATCACAAGGTGTTACTGCGATGGTCCTTGATGTGCAATGACATGATTTGAGATGGTCGTACTGGACAATCAGCAGCAGATATACAAGCCCCGCCAGGTAGGCAGAATCTACGAAGGCATTACTGCGATGGTCCTTGATACACGATGACATTGGAAATGGTTGTATGGGACAATCAGCAGCAGATAAACACGCCAGGCCAGAAAGTCTGAATCACAAGGCGTTACTTCGATGGTCCTTGATGTGCGAGGACATTGGAGATGGTAGTACGGCACAATCAGCAGCAGATACACACGCCCGCCCAGAAAGTCTGAAGCACAAGGCGTTACTGCGATGGTCCTTGATGCGCGATGACATTGGAGATGGTAGTACGGCACAATCAGCAGCAGATACACACGCCCGCCCAGAATGTCTGAATGACAAGGCATTACTGCGATAGTCCTTGATGGTCCTTGATGCATGATGACATTGGAGATGGTAGTACGGAACAATCAGCAGCAGATACACACGCCCGCTCAGAATGTCTGAATCCCAAGTCCATGTCGACTACGTACTGCAGCTTCTTCACTGTTCATTCATGTTGCTGCAGACACAATCTGTTGAGTAGTCTGAACTTCAGGTTTGAGAGCTCAACAATATTCCGTCTTGCCTCACTCTTGACGTATAGGACGGAATCAATAGCATCACGGCAGATGTTTCTCTGATGGTCAATCAGCTGCTCTCATGGATGGATTCATGTACCAAAACCTGGGATGTGGCCATTTTTTTTCATTTCTAGGGGGCCCATTCCTGCCTCTTTGAGGTTTCAGGGGGCCTATTCCCTTTTTTTTGTTTTTGTTTTTTTTTGTTTTCTTTTTTGCTTGTTTTCTTTTTTGTTTGTTTTCTTTTTTATTTGTTTTCTTTTTTGTTTGTTTTCTTTTGTTTGTTTTCTTTTTTTTGTTTTCTTTTTTGTTTTCTTTTTTTGTTTGTTTTCTTTTTTTGTTTGTTTTCTTTTTTTCTTCTTTTTTTGTTGTCTTTTTTTGTTTGTTTTCTTTTTTTTTGGTCCCTTGCAGCATGGTTATGTGTATGTGTATGTGTAATGCTATGTGTATGCGTGTATGCATGTATGCAATTACCAATACATGAATCACCACAGGAAGTTCAGCTTCTCAAGCTTCAGGTTGAGAACTTACCTTCAAGGTTCACAAGGGAAACCGGGAATAAATCATAAACAGCGCGCTGAACTTCTGCAACGCGGGCCAACCCGATAAATCATGTACAAAGCACTTCGGAGAACATAGCGTGGACTTATAACAACTTCATCCACTCAACATCCCAAAGCTAATAGTAATCGGTATAATTTGGAGGCTATCAACGCCTGCTTTCCCTGCTTAGCACCGACAGCAAGGGTATGGTAGTTGAACACACATCACTACCAGCGGACTAGCCCCCATGTTGTGTAAGTGACTGCACAAGAGTTGTGCGGCCTGGGGCTACAGAAATGGAGATTGGCGCCACTCTATAATGCAGGAAGGACTTTAAAGTCTAACTCCCGTGAAATAAACACACACACACACCACACACACACGTCAGGTGAAAGAGCACATTAGCACTTATTAGCTCAAGTTGCATCACCATTACCATATAAACCCCACCCCCATTGGACTTGTATAATCCATGGCCAGTAGGATGCCCAATCATGTTGATGAATGAATAAGGGGGTGACTGTTTCTGATGACAATGTTTTCATCATTTCTGCATAATACCTGATGCCAAAGTATTAAATATCTTTGTTTCTTATGCTTCAGTGAACGAGAGCATGCAAGACTCACTGTTGGGAAATTCAAAGTTCAATGCAGAAAGTGGACTGTTATGGAGGTATATTGACATCAGCAATTTGGGTACTTATATAAGATAGACCTACATTAAGTCATGGACTTGAATGAGATACTCATGGGCTAATCTGCAAAGCCACTATACAACTCGACGTATAGTGGCTTTGCAGATTAGCCCATGAGTATCTCATTCGACTGTGTTATGACCCAAGAATGTAGCCATTCAGCACCTTGTCCTCAAACTTCACTGGCAAAGGTCAGAGTGTCAACAGAATCTGTCAGACAAACATCGGTTCGTAACAAGACTGCCTAATCACTGTGATGCCAGTAAAGTTTAACAGCCTTGTGTCACTGTCACTGGGACTGAACCTAAACTATGATTTAAGGAGCTGCCCAGGGAGGAAAAACTCTGGTACGCACTGGGTAAAATGGCTGTTACATTGTATCAGAGAATGGACAGGCATGACACTAAGTTAAGAAGAAGAAAAAATTGTGGAGAAAACTACATAAATGTCCCTGTCACTGAGACTGAACCAAAATTATGATGCAAGGAGCTGCCCAGAGTTAGGAAAAATTTGGTAAGCATTGGGTAAAATGGTATACCTGCATTGCATACCACATAGCTTTGCTGCACTAAGATACCCCTATGGCCTATGCTGTGAAGAAATCCTAGTGAGAACACAGAGGATAATACTGTTACACTGTATCAGAGAAGTTAAGAAGAAGAAAAAACTGAGAAGTGCAGAGAAAACTACACAAAGTAGTTGCCACATTTTCTGTGGTGCCCTGAAGGCAAATGCTAATCATAGTTAAGGGATCATATTGTCTAGAAATCTCCCCTTTTTCTATGGGCTTGATGGCATAATAGATGGCACTGAGTGTTTTTGGTTTCTGATCTTTTAAACAAAAAGAGCTTTGGAACTTTCTGGAATTCCAGTCATGACTTAAATGTATGCCGTCTGTCATTAACAAACGAAAATAAATCGGGCTGTCCTGATTAATCATAATAGCTCACAGTGTCAATAAGAAAATTTCATTAAACTAGAGTAGCTGCAGTTTAGGCAAGGAGTTGTCAATTGGTCTAGTTAGGTTCTCACCAAGTCATATTTATCTGATGACTCAACAAGACATCAGGAAGAAAAAAAAAACTGGAAGAGAACCTAGCACCCGATTCACAGCTTTTCTGTTAATTCTGAAATGCACCAATTGCTCTACAGTGTCCTCCAAAAATTCTTCGAACTTCATCAGAATCCTAAAGCTTAAAGAATTGGCACTTGATAATCTAATGATGCATCTGGACCCAGTTTAGCCTGGGTACCATCCGGAAAGCAGTTTGCTCTGGCGTTCTAGCTCTGATATTCATTATATACTATATACAGTGACGCTTCTGTGTTTTCGTCTGGGAACGCGGACCATCTTAACGTCTGGAATCGTCCAAATTTTGGACGCAAGCGCTGATTGGTCCCTACATATGAGCAAATTATGGAATGGATTCAAGCTCTCTTTCAAACTAGTGTTCCAACACCGGACAAACCCTCCGTCCGCTTGTGGGCCTGTTGTCGTAGAACGAGTGCTCTAGAACGTATTCCTTGATTCGCTCATCAACTGACGTTAGCACCAAACGGTTTGAATGTGCAGGTCTCCAGACGGATAGCAAAAGTGAAGGAGCGAACTACTTTCCGGATGGTACCCAGGCTAGACCCAGTTAACATTTACTTGGAAATCCAGCACCCATAGAACTACATATTTGCCTACTATACGCATTTGGGAAATACTTAATAGCATTCTTGAAAGAGGGAGGGCAGTTTAAGACATAATTTCATGTTCAGGAAGACAAAATACTAGGATCATACCAAGTTATATAATATTATATGTATGCAGTGAAGGGAATTCTTTTTCTTGTTATAAATGCACCATGCTCTCCAGTGTCCTACAAATCTTCAAACTTTCAAGTATCTATTCCAAACTGTTTATAATCATTTTCATTATGCCATTGAAACACCTATCTGCAATACAATGTATACCAGGTTTCATTTGCCTAAGTGTACCAAATCTTGTACAATGTCATGTACACAATGTACTAGCACTTGAATCAAGATTATCTTTTCTGTTAATTTTGAAATGAACCATGCTCTTCAGTGTCCAAAAAATCTTCAAACTTCAAATATCTATTCCAAATTGTCACTTTATAATCATTTTCATTACGTCATTGAAACACCTGTCTGCAGTATAAGTATACCAGGTTTCATTTGCTTAAGTGTACTAAATTTTGTAAGTAATTTATGCAGAAATGTTCACGGTGGTTCTATGTTTAGCGGTTTTCGCGATGACCACTTCATCGCGAACTTAAAACCACCGCGATATATTTCTATCATGGGACTGCAGTCTGTAGCGATACCGCAAACTTAAAACACTCCATTTTCCCGCTGACGCGAAAGTTAATCCCCACGAACTTAAATGCATTTACAGAAGTAGCTACTAGCGGAAGAGTTAGCGACAGTACTAAATTCAGCACCAAGGACAGCTCTGTACTCTCAGTTCTAGATATGAACTTAGTTTTAAATTAGTAATTCTCGATATCAATGAATTTTCCATTGGAAATTTTGCAGCACCAATAAACCTGACAATACTGTGCATATTGTCAGCTTTCTGTAATTGCCATAGATACACCTATCTGTATTATACCTGTCATTTGCTCAAACTTTGTACGTAGTTGCTACATGTACTTTTAACTACTAGTAATGATAAGGTCCAGAATTTATTTAAGGTACTGTATAACACAGTGTTAAACAGTGTACGTTTGTTCCAATATTCTACCTGCAGGTACAATATGCACTCTAATGCTTTTGAAAGACATGAAGGGCGGTTTGAGGAATTAATAAGTCAGTGCCAAACTGTGGATATACATTGATTGTAGAACTTACTTGTAACATGAAAAGGTTCAGCATTTTCTGATATATCAATGCTCACAAGCTATTCAAGGGCCAATAACACAATGTAAAACAGTATAATGATTCAGAAAACCGTTTACGACTTGATTTTGAATTACCGTAGTCAAGCTGTGAAAAGCAAACTAACACCATTCAAAGACAGGAAGGGCGGTTTAAGAATTATTTGATTGTGTTTGTTAGAATTTTCAACTGTACAAAAATTTTCCGAAAGACAAATTTAGATTTTGCTTCTTGCCAAAGGGATAAAGCATGGTGTAATATATACCACACTTTCCCGGTGTAAGTACTAACTTTTGAAACTTTTCAAGATCCCAAACTGGTCGCAAAGTGTTGCCTAAGTCAAGTTGTGTACTTTATTGGTGGTTACTGCCCTGGCAAACAGAGTGGAGGAGCATAAATCAGCTAGGAACCTTAATTTGGAACGCGGCCACGTGTGGCTTGGAATAGAACTGTATGACCATAAGATAAATTTTGACTCAAGAAGGTATTACCGCCAATGAAAACGATTTCTTTAAATAAATGTGCTTTTACTGTTAGGCTTTAACACAAACCTGAATGCATTTTCAAAGTTGAGCAATATTTACGGATTATTAACTGTATCATCTGTAAGCTGACATCGACTGCCTTGCATTGCAATGACTTCTGGGTGCAGACTGCAGTTAAGTTCTTTTGGTACTTTCTGGTACTTTCCCTGAAAATTCGGGAACGAACCATTGTTGAAAATTTTCCATTCTTGCATCTTAACCCCACTAATCTCCGCAGTTTTCAATGTGACAATCTCTGGGTTGGCAAAAGTCAGCCATATGATCCCCAGATGTTAATAAGGTAAATATGCAGCATCTGCAATGTTTTGGAGCCCAGACTTGGGGTGTGGCCATGACAGAAAAACAAAACTGTGGCCACTGCATCAGCCTACTGTGTTTCATTCCCAGACGGCAGCAATTAAGCAGAGAGCCAAATCTAGAGTATTGATTGAGAAGAGTACAAATTTTAGTCCCATTGAGGTGTCAAAGCTTTCATATTGAACTGTTCTGTTCTGTTCTCAATAATGTTTCCACCAGATCTTGGCCATGCAGGAAGTTAATTTCAATCGCCCATTTAGTTTTGATTAAACTGTGCATGATAAAGGAACAACAGCCAAGCCTCCAATGATTCTATGACAATTAAATAATATACTTTTGCTCTGAAGTCTCACTTGATTCTTTTACTAACAAAAGGCTCAAGAAAATAAGTTGGCCAGTGAGACAATATTCAATAGTCATGACTTCCTACTGATTTCATTGTAATATCAAGAATGATAATCTACCAGTCACTTGTTCTGTTCTGTTCAAATATTTTGACTGAAAGGTAATTATGTTATTCATTTTGCTTCAGGGTCATCCAATCTGGTGTTTGAAGAATGAATCGCACAAAGTGAAATTTTCCAGTGAGTTTGATCAGAGTCAAGAAAAACACTGAAAACATATGGTATTAAGAGGACGATTGGGCAAACATCCACTCAGTGGATAAAATGTATACCAAAATACAACTATTGCCAATTCATAGAAGCTCTTTAGATATCATATTTCTGCTGAAAACCGTTGCAATGTTAATCAGTTCCCCTGATGAAAGGGTGTAACCAAATGAAATAGATAAGTTTGAAAGTTCTATCATGGAATGCCATGGGTATTGAAACGTTCCTCATTAATTTAATTTGCAGATCAGCTGTTGGGATCACTAAGGCTATTATGACAATCTGTCAACACCTTGAGTATTCTTGACTAAAGTTTGAACAAATTTGGCCCCTGCAGTTAAAAAAAAGCTGACTGGAGGCCAAAACCTACAGCACTTACTCTATGCCAAAACACCTATCTACCTGGTCTGAAAAGGTGATAAACTTCTAGACAAGGAAATAGTGAACAAACAGGCCAAGCTAAGACTTTGTGCCAATTGAGACAAGAATTATAATCTACTTGGCCTCCTCTACTCGACTACACCAGATTTCCTGTCTTATGCCGCTGTACCCCAAAACGTTACTGCCACAAACTCCAGTGATTATGTCAGAGGCTTTCAATGCAAATGAGGAGGTATAGAGCAGTGACATCAATGAAGCTATATCCTTGTGGAAAACATTTCTTTTCTTTGTGTATGTGTGTAACGTTAGTTCACCTTTATCCGTAGGGTAACCTTTATCTGTTCCTTTTTAAGAACAATGTATTTAGGGAAATCAAGTCGACAGATGGTGGTTTCAAACTGTCGTATTTTGACAATAGTACAATTTGAAACTACCTTCCATCGACTTGACACCTTGATACCCTTTGGATACCCTACTTAGCAACACAACGGATATAGGTTACCCGCGGATAAAGGTGAACTAACGTTAACATCGACTCTCATAGTTCCACCTGGTGCCATAATACCGCCACATCAAAAACATTGGCTTTCTTAATAATAAACACCTAAATATCTGAGTGTATTTACCTCAGGATTACCAATGCTGCATTCGTACATCTATTTGACAGACTATTTTTTCTTGTGGCAGTATTATTAGCTTGGAGTCCAGCCTTGTTTGCTTTAGTCAACTCCAAAGGTAGCGACCTTTGGGAGCGGACTATAGCAACCAAGGCTGGACTCCAGGTGACGGTATTATGGCATCAGATAAAATCATTAGAGTTGATATTATATATACATGCACCAGGTGTGGAATCTAGGTACAAGAGGCAGTTGAAGACGACTGTGTGCAAGAAAACGTGTCGACTGTTCAAGAATCGTAGTTTGTAAATCATGATCATTTCTTTTGTCGACGCTTGGCCCTTTGCCAACTTGGACCAACTTAACACCCTGGTTTACCTTTCAACCGTAATCACAAAATGGATTATGAAGTTTGACAGTTTTACATTTATATCATGGATTGCAATGGATTTTCATCAGTTATGTAAATTAGCAGTCAATTTGCATAATACACATCTAAATATGCGACCAGGGTTGTAGCCAGCCTGGAATCATTTTCTGATTTTGAACAGAAATCCTATCAAGTGCCAAAAGCGCTAGATGTCGCTCAACGTTCCTAGGGGGTCTGGGGTCCCTGAAAATTTTAAAAATCTAGACCCTCTGAAATGCTATTTCCTGTATTTGGAGGTGTACATTTTGCTCGTAGACTAAAGCTGTTCAACAGCATCTGTTTGGTGAAGAATTACACAAGGGTTTCAGGGTTTTTATATCTTTACATATCGATTTTTGTCCTTTAGAGAGGTTGGAATGGGCAAAATCTTTTTCAGTCCCCAGCTGCAAAATTCCGTCAAAGGACGGAAAAACGGACGCTGGCTACAACTCTACAACTGACCCTAGCAACAACCTGCTCACCATTCTTGTACACTGATGGCAAGGACAAAAAATGTCCGACCAGACATTGTTCAGTAGAATCATTTTCAAAGTTACTATTTTTTAAATTTCTGTTTCAAAAATCTGCAATTATAGGTGACAAAAACTGTATGTATAGGTCCCCTTTAATATTGATGCAAGATAGATAATCAAAATTTTTGAAGTTCAATGTACCAATGTCCTGATGCCTTTCAGTTTAGCATTGTCAAACTATCTAAATGTATGTAAATCTAGATCTAAATGTTTGACTTTGTTCAATGTCATGTATGAACTGAAAATCAGTGACTGCTAATAGAAGTTAATAAGAATATTAAGTAGAGATGAGAAAAAATTAGACAATTTGATTTTGAAGCAATCCCTTTTTCATGTCGAAAACAGTACGTGATTCTTGAACAGTGATTGAAAGCGTCCAACCAATTTATCCTAATAAAGGCCATAACAATTAAATTTCTTGGATCTCGGATTTTGAAAGTGAAAATATAGGAAGAGGACATGATAAAGCTAGAGGGTAGGGAGGAAAACTTGAATATGACTCAGTATATTAACCCCATAAAACTGAGTGAACCAAGGCACAAACCTGGTCCTCAGGCTTCATTACATTTTGTATGTTTTTCCAGTTAAGGGTTTTTTGAAAATGTTGTTTAAACATCCGAGAACCAACAAATTAATAAATTGGTGTGGCCAAAAGTATATTTTTGTCACAACATTATATCTTATTGGTTTCACAGCAAACCTGATTCCTGAACGGTCGGCATGAAAATTCTTCATGCACGTTTATCGTCTTAGAAAAAAAGTGCCAAGAATTAGAAAACTTGTCCAACCCTGTTGTGTGCATGTGGAAAAGAGGCAGTTAGATTCAGTGTTGATAAATGCTTGATACCATGACTGTGATGAAAAGTATCAAGTATGCTTTTGTATATCAAAATATCACCCTTGGAAAAATCTTACTTGCCCGACCAGGCAAGTGTGTTGTGCAGTCAAACCTGTATTAGCGGCCACCTTTGCATAGATACATAGGCTCGTATTGCCCACCTTACTTACTACTTAGACGTAACACTCAAGGTTGGCTCTATGACCCTGAGCGCCCTTACTTGCTTAGACGTAGTACCTAGGGTTGGCTCTTTGACCCTAGGCACGGAATGGGCAATACTGAGCACCATTGGTACTCAGAAGCGGTACCAAACATTTGCGGACATGTACGATAGACAGGGAAGATTGATTTAATCATTTAACTCAGTACCTAGTTTGCGGTACGGATAATAAAACGTGAAACGTGAGTGGATATAATCGACTCCTGGGTGTTGAAATATGGAATGACAGTAAAATTTTGTAGCCCTTGTGGGTGAATTGGTATATAAGTGGCCACCTGTCTACAGTGATCACATTTATCCTGTCCCTTGAGTGGCCACTAGACAGGTTTGATGGTACATGTAGGTCATGCACTTTCGCTATCAGCACTTTCACTTGCCCAGGACAATCGGCTTTGAACTTGTCCAACCTTGCACAAATCATCATGGTTCACAAGGATTTTACCATCCTAAATATGGACCGAGGGAGGCCATTATACACACATACACAAAGAGAGCAAAACATTTTCCAATTGCCTGGACTGCCCCTTTCCAGTAAACGGAGACCGTTGTGGAAAGGGTGCCTATAAAGCTTTAAAACCAGCTCTCTTCTGTCTGTAACAGGAGAATAAAGAACACCCCTATTTAGAAATGGTCAATATTGGTTTTGATTCAGAATACCTTTTGACTACCACGAACCAAATTGAAGATCTAGATGTTGAATGAAAATTTGGAACCCTTTGAATTTTAATCCTTTAAGGTTTAAGCTAAGCTCTTCATTTAAAAGCCCCTGTTGTAGGATCAGAAGAGTCAAAAAGTGATGTTTTTTCTTTACAAAATAAGGTGAATTGATTGATTTTTTACATTCCTAAGTCAGAGCAAATATGCATAATACAAACATTGGGCCAAATTTGTCAAAAACATGCAGTTTGATAACTTTAAAAACTCGAATGCTTTGTTTTCGTCTGAAATTCTGGGATGAATCAACACGATATTGTGGCAATAATGTTGATTATAAACCGCCTAAAATGTGATAGAAATGAAAACAAACTGACCGAATTTTACAATATTTTCAGGTTTGGCGCAAGAAAATGTTGTATACAAGTTTACTAAATGGAAACAATAGGCAAAATTTCATTCTATAGAATGTCTCCAGTTTTGGCGCCAAAATCCTACAATAGAGGCCTTTACGTCACATTTAAGTATGCAAATGTGTGACAGTACTACTATTATGCAAATGTGGTGACGATGCATTGAATGCCTGAGGCATAGTTACTAGACTTTGTGGCACGTTTTGCAGCAATAACGGCATAACAACACGAAATTTGCTGCACGAATAGAGGACACCTAAGTAGACTATAATTACCTTGCCATCATCTAGCAGGTAAATCTAAAAGAAACAAAGCTTTACAATCCTAATTAGAATAGGACATAATCTCACAATCAAACTTAGCCTTCATATATCAGAAAAAAAACTTCTTTTTGAACTACATTGAAATTACAGATCAACAAAAGGTTTCAAGGAAACTAAAGATTCAAAATCTTGAATATACCTTCAACATTTGATTAGCAAATTTCATATTTTATTTGGAACAAATACTGGATAAAAGAACTTGTTGCATGACCTAAATTGTAGGCTTAACTGCACATTCTAAGAAAACAAGACTAAGTGTCTAACTGATTCAATCTCAGATTGCACCCCAAACATTGAATTTTAATATTTTGCATTCTGTGATACACTTCTTTCAATCTCAATCAAAACAAATCTACCCTCAATATTGACAATTTAGCATGTTTCAATCTTCCAAACATTGAACTTTTCATACTTGGCATTCTCATATTATCCCAGGACAAAAGAAACTTTTCTGTGATACATTGAAGATAAACAAACCACTTCTTACAGTCTCAATCGAAACGAATCTACCCTCAATATTGACAATTTGGCATTCATGAATATTACACCAACACTGGACAAAATACGATTTGATTTTTTGCACTGACAGTATAAATTACAATTATCATGTACACTAATATCGAAGGTTTGAGCCTTTATCTGAACAGAACAGAACAGAACTGTCAATTTGGCAAATTTTGCATTCACCATTTTACTATTATAGTCTGTGGATAAAACAGTGTTCATCTTAACTTTGGCCTTAAACAGACAACACAAGGTCTGAACATGCATGACCTGGAATAATTCT
The DNA here is from genome assembly GCF_000003815.2 of Branchiostoma floridae. Lineage (NCBI taxonomy): Eukaryota > Metazoa > Chordata > Leptocardii > Amphioxiformes > Branchiostomatidae > Branchiostoma > Branchiostoma floridae. Next base: position 13,911,192 of record NC_049995.1, read on the forward strand.
GATATCTCTGGCCCAGTGTTATGGGTTCAATCTTAAATCTTGATTAGAACAGAACAGAACAGGACAAACTTTAAGCATCCAACAGAAAACCAACTACCACGTAAAATCATGATAATTAATTGTGATGATGATGATGTTTGTCCCTTATTTGTCAAAGAAAACCCTGGCTTCAGTCACCCTTATTCTTAGATTCACTACTAAATGTTACTAACTGTATCATCCGACAGTATTTTTCAGATGTTGTTGACAATAAAGTCAAATAATAAATAATCAGAGACAATGTTTGGCTCTTTCATTTGCCAGGTTGTTTTGATTTTAATCAAAACATTTTTTAGCTACCTTTGCATCTCTAATATTTATGATACAAATTCTCTTTGTGAATGGTACTACAACTGCTTAACTGTAACTGTTACTGTAAGTAATCTTACCTAAGTTTTCAAATGAAAACTATGTAACAGTGGTGTTCAAGTACTGTCCCTCTGGTTGTTTCAACTACATCAGATTCTAAATATCCTATTATTTGTATTAGAAAGTAGAGTTTTAAGGTTTACTCTATCCCTGCTTTGTAGTTTGCGATTGACCAAACGAAAGTAACGTTTTGTCATGTCAATAAAGCTTGAATGACAACTTAATACTGACAAGTGCAAGCAATTCTTTGAAGATTTTGACATGATGATTTTAAGTGACAAATGCCATGAAATCTGCCTCAATAAAGCACAACGAATACAGATCAAGAAAATAACCCCAAACTGTTTTGACCAACTGACAATGCACATGTGCTGTTACTTTTAAATCTTTATGTATATTGAGAACATGAGGTTCAGATCTCTTCAGCAAGTGAAACGAACAATGTCAAACTATGGGACGACTTAATTTCGGAGGAAAACTCAATTTCAGACCAATTTGAACTCGGCTTATTATACTTTGGGACTTGATTTTACAGTGAAACTGACAATTTCAGAACAATTTTAGTTAATTACAGTTAGGGACTCTATATGGGGGGATTTGATTTTACAGTGAAAATAACAATTTCAGACCAATTTAGTTAATTACAGTTAGGGACTCTATATGGGGGGATTTGATTTTACAGTGAAAATGACAATTTCTGACCAATTTCAGTTAATTATAGTTAGGGACTCTATATGGGGGGGACTTGATTTTACAGCGAAACAACTATTTCAGACCAATTTAGTTAAGTACAGTTAGGGACTCTATATGGGGGACTTGATTTTACATTGAAAATAACAATTTCAGACCAATTAAGTTTTAAAGTTCAGTTAGGGATTTTATATGGAGGGACTTGATTTTACAGTGAAACTAACAATTTCAGACCAATTTAGTTAATTACAGTTAGGGACTCTATATGGGGGGACTTGATTTTACAGTGAAACTAACAATTTCAGACCAATTTAGTTAATTACAGTTAGGGACTCTATATGGGGGTAGACTTGATTTTACAGTGAAAATAACAATTTCAGACCAATTAAGTTAATTACAGTTAGGGACTCTATATGGGGGGACTTGATTTTACAGCGAAATTAACAATTTCTGACCAATTTAGTTAATTACAGTTAAGGACTCTATATGGGGGTAGACTTGATTTTACAGTGAAAATAACAATTTCAGACCAATTAAGTTAATTACAGTTAGGGACTCTATATGGGGGACTTGATTTTACAGCAAAACTAACAATTTCTGACCAATTTAGTTAATTACAGTTAAGGACTCTATATGGGGGGGACTTGATTTTACAGTGAAAATAACAATTTCAGACCAATTTAGGTAACTACAGTTAGGGACTCTATATGGGGGACTTGATTTTACAGTGAAACTAACAATTTCTGACCAATTTAGTTAAGTACAGTTAGGGACTCTATATGGAGGGGGACTTGATTTTACAGCAAAACTAACAATTTCTGACCAATTTAGTTAATTACAGTTAGGGACTCTATATGGAGGGGGACTTGATTTTACAGCAAAACTAACAATTTCTGACCAATTTAGTTAAGTACAGTTAGGGACTCTATATGGGGGACTTGATTTTACAGTGAAAATAACAATTTCAGACCAATTTAGTTAACTACATTTAGGGACTCTATATGGGGGACTAATGATTTTACAGTGAAACAACTATTTCTGACCAATTTAGTTAATTACAGTTAGGGACTCTATATGGAGAGGGACTTGATTTTACAGCGAAACTAACCATCTCTGACCATTTTAGTTAAGTATAGTTAGGGACTCTATATGGGGGACTTGATTTTACAGTGAAACTAACAATTTGCTGTAGCTCGATTATGACGCACTACAGTTAGGGACTCTATATGGGGGGATTTGATTTTACAGTGAAACTAACAATTTCAGACCAATTTAGTTAATTACAGTTAGGGACTCTATATGGGGGGGGACTTGATTTTACAGTGAAACTAACAATTTCTGACCAATTTAGTTAATTACAGTTAGGGACTCTATATGGGGGGGACTTGATTTTACAGTGAAACTAACAATTTCAGACCAATTTAGTTAATTACAGTTAGGGACTCTATATGGGGGGGGGGACATGAATTTACAGTGAAACTAACAATTTCTGACCAATTTAGTTAATTACAGTTAGGGACTCTATATGGGGGGACTTGATTTTACAGCGAAATTAACAATTTCTGACCAATTAAGTTAATTACAGTTAGGGACTCTATATGGGGGACTTGATTTTACAGCAAAACTAACAATTTCTGACCAATTTAGTTAATTACAGTTAAGGACTCTATATGGGGGGGACTTGATTTTACAGTGAAAATAACAATTTCAGACCAATTTAGGTAACTACAGTTAGGGACTCTATATGGGGGGCTTGATTTTGCAGTGAAACTAACAATTTCTGACCAATTTAGTTAAGTACAG
>NC_049995.1:13916261-14013874 GCF_000003815.2 Branchiostoma floridae
TATGGGGGGACTTAATTTTACAGTGAAACTAACAATTTCTTACCAATTTAGTTAAGTACAGTTAGGGACTCTATATGGGGGGACTTGATTTTATAGTGAAACTAACAATTTCTGGCCAATTTAGTTAATTACAGTTAGGGACTCTATATGGGGGGACTTGGTTTTACAGTGAAAATAACAATTTCAGACCAATTTAGTTAAGTACAGTTAGGGACTCTATATGGGGGACTTGATCTTACAGTGAAACTAACAATTTCTTACCAATTTAGTTAAGTACAGTTAGGGAGTCTATATGGGGGGATTGATTTTACAGTGAAACTAACAATTTCTTACCAATTTAGTTATTAATAAGTACAGTTAGGGACTCTATGTGGGGGGACTTGATTTTGCAGTGAGACTAACAATTTCTGACCAATTTAGTTAATTGCAGCTAGGGACTCTATATGGGGGGACTTAATTTTACAGTGAAACTAACAATTTCTGACCAATTAAGTTAAGTACAGTTAGGGACTCTATATGGGGGGGCTTGATTTTGCAGTGAAACTAACAATTTCTGACCAATTTCAGTTAATTACAGTTTGGGACTCTATATGGGGGACTTGATTTTACAGTACTTAAGTTAAGTACAGTTAGAGACTCTATATGGGGGGACTTCATTTTACAGCGAAACTAACAATTTCTGACCAATTTAGTTATTAAGTAAAGTTAGGGACTCTATATGGGGGACTTGATTTTACAGTGAAACTAACAATTTCAGACCAATTAAGTTAAGTACAGTTAGGGACTCTATAATTTTTATGGGGGGCTTGATTTTACAGTGAAACTAACAATTTGTGACCAATTTAGTTAATTACAGTTAGGGACTCTATATGGGGGGACTTGATTTTACAGTAAAAATAACAATTTCAGACCAATTTAGTTAAGTACAGTTAGGGGCTCTATATGGGGGGACTTGATTTTACAGTGAAAATAACAATTTCAGACCAATTTAGTTAAGTACAGTTAGGGACTCTATATGGGGGACTTGATCTTACAGTGAAACTAACAATTTCTGACCAATTTGAATTCAGCTAACAGAATCCATTATGGGGGGCTTGATTTTACAGTGAAACTAACAATTTCTGACCAATTTAGTTAAGTACAGTTAGGGACTCTATATGGGGGAACATGATTTTACAGTGAAACAACAATTTCAGACCAATTTAGTTATTAATAAGGACAGTTAGGGACCCTATGTGGGGAGGACTTGATTTTACACTGAGACTAACAATTTCTGACCAATTTAGTTAAGTACAGTTAGGGACTCTATATAGGGGACTTGATTTTACAGTGAAACTAACAATTTCTTACCAATTAAGTTAAGTACAGTTAGGGAGTCTATATGGGGGGCTTGATTTTACAGTGAAACTAACAATTTCTTAGATTTCAGACCAATTTTAATTACAGTTAGAGACTCTATATGGGGGGACTTGATTTTACATTGAAACTAACAATTTCAGACCAATTTTAGTTAATTACAGTTAGGGACTCTATATCGGGGGACTTGATTTTACAGTGAAACTAACAATTTCTGACCAATTTAGTTAAGTACAGTTAGGGACTCTATATGGGGGGACTTGATTTTACAGTGAAACTAACAATTTCAGACCAATTTAGTTATATAATAAGTACAGTTAGGGACTCTATATGGGGGGACTTGATTTTACAGTGAACTAAATTTCTGACCAATTTAGTTAAGTACAGTTAGGGACTATATGGGGGGACTTGATTTTACAGTGAACTAATAATTTCTGACCAATCAAGTTAAGTACAGTTAGGGACTCTACATGGGGGGCTTGATTTTATAATGAAACTGACAATTTTTCACCAATTAAGTGCAGTTAGAGACTCTATATGGGGGGGGGCTTGATTTTACAGTGAAACTAACAATTTCAGACCAATTTATTTAAGTACAGTTAAGGACACTATAGGGGGAGACTTGATTTTACAGTAAAACTAACAATTTCTGACCAATTTGAATTCAGCTAACAGAATCCATTATACTTAGGGACTCTACATTTGTATAATTATGAGGATAGTCATGCAGTGGTCATTTTAGTTTTTGAACTAAAGAGGGCTTATAATCTAGTTTAGGGCTCTATATACTTGACAAGTATGTAAAGTGACAAAAAGGGACCTGGTATATTTTAGTCACTTCAGCCAATCATGTTATATTCCGGTCTGAACCTGGAACTTATCCTCTGGACCTGAACCGGGCCTGTACCTGAATTTCCTACATACCAGTTGCAGCAACTGAATGCAGATGAGTGATTTAAGCCAGTCTGATAGTCATATCAGAACTGTTTCTGTATTTATGCCTCAAGATAATGAAACATCACATCTGCTTGGAGTAACCCATTTGAAGTGCAGAGTGACTCTAAAAGCCAACAACTACTTCACAATTCAAACAACATGTAGGGAGTGTTTTCTGAAATTTCACATTGCCGATAATACATGAACTGGTGTAAAAGAACATGCATCGTCTCGATCCCACAAACACTGCAGACGGAACATTTGTACAGCACATGTGCATTGTCAGCCTAAGGTTTTAACAGCAATCCTGTGCAAGGGAAGCCAGCCGTTCCACCTTTGACGCTTTCCCCGCCTGGGGTCGCAAATTCCTGCAAAATTCTCGCACTGCAAACGCACCACCATGCAACCGTTATCTTTCCCCCTCCTACCACATACATCTCTGCAAGGCTTAGCTGAGCTTCAATGATCAGTGTATGTCAAAACTGTGACCGGCTGACAACAGTGTCTTCACAACCTGTTATGGCCAAAACCATCTCCCGCTCGTTTTTTCATACGTTCGTTCGACCAGTGCAGACCAAATGTAATAGTTGAATTTCCAAAAAAAAAAGGCCGAATAGGAAAAAAAACAAAAAATACTAGTACGGCCCTGTGAGAACGTAATCTCCAAGACGGATCTTCAAGGGAGAATCATGGCGGCTAGCTGGCTGGGTAGTGTCCGACTGGGCCAGGATACCAACCCCCTCCCCCCCAGTGTTACACAACCCCTCTCCCACCTGTGGTACACAACCCACTTGCCTCTGTGGTACACAACCGATCTCCCCCCCAGTGGTACACAACCCCCTCGCCCCATGTGGTACACAACCCCCCCTCCCACCTGTGGTACACAACCCCCCTCCCACCTGTGGTACACAACCCCCCCTGCCACCTGTGATACAATACCCACCTCCCCCCAGTCCAGTCAGACACCATTCCAGCCAGAAGCCGTCACAATTCGCAGCCCCCGATGGTCTGCTCGGTGACTACGAAAACAGGCGTTCTCACAAGACCGTACGCGTCATAAGATAAAAGAAAATATTGCACTTAAGGATATACTAGTACGGCTCTGCTCGAAGGCGGTCTCGGAGACAGACTTTGGGGGAGAATTGCTAGAATTCGCAGCCCCCGAAGGTCCATCTCAGAGATTACCTCCTCACAGAGCCGTACGCGTCATAGAAATAAAAGCTAAAAACTACTACTACAACTACTAGCTACTACTACTACTACTGACAACAACAACTAACAACAACAACTAACAACAACTAACAACAGCAACAACAACAACAGCAACAACAACAACAACTACTACTACTACAACTACTACTACTACAACTACTACTACTACTACTACTACTACAACTACTACAATTACTAAAACAATTTAAAAGTATTAAAAGTGTTAAAATGTTAAAAGTGTTAAAAGGATAGAGGAGTGTTAAAAGTGTTAAAATGGGATAAAAACATGTTAAAAACGGCTCTGTGAGAACGCAGCCTCCAAGACAGACATCGAGGGAGAATTATGACAGCTCCTAGCTGGCGAGTGTCTGACTGAGACAAGCCCAGTCAGACACTCCACCTGAGCAAGAAGCTGCCATAATTCGCAGCCCTCAACGATCTGCTTGGAGACTACAAAAATAAATAATAAATAAATGAAAATAAAATAAATAAATGAAAATAAATGAACAGAAAATAAATAAATGAACAGAAAATAAATGAAAATAAAATAAATGAAAATAAAAACATAATAAGAATAAATAAAGAAATGAAAAGTAAAAGGAAAAGAAAAAGAAGAAGAGGAAGAAGAGGAAGAAGAGGAAGAAGAGGAAGAAGAGGAAGAAGAAAAGAAATGGTAAATTATAAAATAAAGAATAAATAAATAAATGTGATAATAGAAATAATAGAAAATAAACAGAAAATAAATGAACAGAAAATAAATAAGAATAAAAGAATAAATGAAAAGAAAAAGGAAAAGAAGAAAAAGAAATGGAGATGGAAATAATAAACAAAAAGTAAATTAAATAAATGTGATAAAAGAAATAATAGGAAATAAACGGAAAATAAATGAACAGAAAATAAATGAAAATAATAATAAAAAATAATAAAGAAGTGAAAAGAAAGGAGGAGAAGAAACCGGAAATAATAAACAAAGTAGAAGTAGATCAAATAAATATGATAATAGAAATAATAGAAAATAAAAAGTAAATAAACAAAAAATAAAAAAATGTTCTCACAGAGCCGTGCATTAAAAACAATTGTGTAATGTTCAATGTAGTTTGTGATGATAATGTTGATGTATGTATGTCATGTTGTGTGTGTTGGGCTGTGGACCCGGGGCGGTGCAAGGTAGAGGGCCTGTGCGACGCCGCTCTGGGCAGAATCGGCGGCAGGGCCCAGTTCTGTGGAACTGTTGGAACGTGGAAGTCTCCAACCAAGTCTCCGACCGGAGTCGAAGACATGGCTGGAGACTACAACAGCTCTCACAGAACCGGGCCCCGTGGTTGGCGACTGGTGGCGACGAAGGGTGGACTATAGGGGGGCCTGCGGAAGTGTACCCCCCTCCCCCCTAAATGCAGGCCCCCCTATAGGATGCGTGAAGGTGACGGGTGACGCGCGGCACTGGCACTGCGGCGGCCTCCCTGCGGGACCTCCCTTAGGTCAGGTACTGGTCAAACGAACGTCATAAACAATCGGGTAACTACACAAAGTTTAGGATGGTTGCAGAAGACATTCTGTTGTCGAAACTGGTCACATGTTAAAAGGACAGTCAAATATTCCAAGCACCATTTGTGTTGGAATTGCCCCATCACACAGCTTGATTAATTGCCAAAAAATTGTGAGCCGAATTTAGTACTGTTCTGTGAGAACGTAGCATGCTGGACAGGTCTTCGGGGGAAATAGTGACGGCTACCTGACTGGTTCCAGGGCCAGACCGGGCCTGGTCCGATCAGACCGGGCCCAGTCCAACCGGGCCAGGCCCGACCTTACCAAGGAGGTTGCCCCCCTTGGTTGGCCCACATCCAGCTAGATAATCCGCCAAAATTACCCCCAAAGACCTGCCCAGGACTACATTCTCACAGAACTGTACATTTAATTTAAAACTTAAGAAATGTAAAAATCTAAAAAATGTTGTGAATTTACAAAATATACAATATACAAATGAATTTACAAATTTACAATATATACAAATTCTGAAAATTACAAATTTACAGTATATACAGTATAATACAGTATATACAGATTGCACAAATTTGGAAATTTACAAATAGTATACAAAATACAAATTTGGAAATTTACAAATTTACACTTTACAATATACAATTTTGGAAATATACAAATTTACAATATACAAATTTGGAAATATACAAATTTACAATATACGGAAATATACAATGTACATTTGGAAATAAATAAATTTACAATATACAAATTTGGAACTATGCAAATTTACAATTATAGTACAAATTTGGGAAAATACAAATTTACAATATACAAATTTTGAAAGATACAAATTTATAATACACAAATTTGGAAATACAAATTTACAATATACAAATTTGGAAATATACAAATGTATAATATACAAATTTGGAAATATGCAAATTTATATACAAATTTGGAAATGGAAATTTACAATATACAAATTTGGAAATATACAAATTTACAATACACAAATTTAGGAACTTACAGATTTACAATATACAAGTTTAGATATTTACAATATACAAATGTACAAATTTGAATATTTACAAATGTACAAATTTGAATATTTACAAATGTACAAATTTGGAAATTTACAATAACACAAAAACAAAATTTAAAAAATCACAAAATATAAAATTTGAAAATTCACAACTTTTAAAAGATTTGGAATTTACAATTTCCCTCCCAAAACCGTAATTTAGTTGGTTTTTTTTCTGCTGTGTGACGGGCGTGTTACCTCGTCAGAAGTCTTGCCAGGAGTCTCAGCCAGACAGGAGAGGGAGGTCCCACAGGAAGGCCGCCGCTGTGCCAGCACCGCGCATCACCCATCACCTTCACGCATCCCCTTGGGCATGCCCTTGGGCCACCCTCCGTCGCCGAAAGTTGCCATCGTAGTACAGCATGCCAGCTGTGATAACAGTAAACGTAAACAATTGAGTCAACTGCAGGCACTCAATCGATCTAACACATTGAATCTAGATGGCTATAGTAGGCTAGGGTAGAGTGTGTTAGGGTGGTGTAGGGTAAGTTAGGGTCACAGGGGTAGGGTAGGGTAGGGTGCGGTAGGGTGGGGTAGGGTGGGGTTGGCTGGTCTGGGGTAGCTTAGAGTGCGGTGGGGTAGGGTGGGGTGTGGTAGATAGGGTAAGGTAGGGTCATGGGTATATTGTGGAGTGGGGTAGGGTAGGGTTAGGTTGGGGTGGGGCAGGGTGGGGTGGGGTAGGGTGGGGTCAAGGGTGTATGGTGGGGTAGGGTATGGTTGAGTGGGTTGGAGAAGGGTGGGGTAGGGTCACAGGGGTGGGGTGGGGAAGAGTGGTGTAGGGTGGGGTAGGGTGGGGTAGGGTGGGGTAGGGTGGTGTAGGGTGGGATGGGATGGGGTGGGGTACAGGGAAAGGTAGGGCAGGAAAGAACAGAGCACAGCAGGGCAGTTTAAGAACTCAATCACAACCAAACTCCAAATAGTCAACAAAAGAAAGAAAAGCAAAAAGTAAATTAAAGCAAAAGTGAAAGTGAAATGAGGGTGAAAGTGAAATGAGGGTGAAAGTGAAAGGGAACTTAAAGTGAACATTATGAGAACTTACGGTATGGCGCTGGTGGCCGCCGATTCTGCCTTGGCGAGCGGCGTCGCATAGGCTATGGTACAAGAAGAACGCACAATCAGTTACTGAGGCATACGAAATAAAAATGTTGTGTGTCCTGTTTCCCGACCTACCCTAGAAAAAATCTGCCGACCCTAGAAAAACCTGTTGACCCTAGAAAAACCTGCTGACCCTTAAGCCTTTTTTTGGGTGGGCAGTGCAGGCACATAGTTTCAGGTCAGAATTTGTATTCAGCCTGCTTCCTATAGAAGTAAAAAAAAATGCAAGCAATAAAAGATAAATGGACAAAATTTATATGTCCACAGATTTATAGCCATTACCGGTATGCAAAAAAATTCAAGTTTTACATTGAAAATATAACTGCCTTCAAGCATGTCATGTCTAAAGAAAATGAAAACAAAAAGGTAAACGCTACCTATCAACCTTAATTCTTTTCAGGACTCACAGGAGACAAAACATGTTTCTCCTAAGGCCTTAAAAACTATCTACACTCATGCAGCTTTAAGTTTTTTTCTGTCCAAAAATTGCTTGGCCATGTTGTAGGTTTTAGTTGTTAGATAGCAGCAAGGAACATTGAACACTAAATATACATGACGTTGTATAATATAAAAGTTGGTAAAATTCAAACGTCTCCATGCTAAGGGCCAAATCTAATAAAGAAAATAAACATTTTTTACCCTTGTTAAAAAAACAAATGTTACAGAAAAGGCCCTGATGCTGGCTATAACGCAACATACGGGCCAAAATAACATCATAGCGGATACACATCACAGCGTAGGTGATACAAATTACAGTGTAGAGTCCCCCCCCCCCCCAATGCCAAACTGTCCTGGTGAGAACCAACACGTCGGTAGAACGTACTGCGCCTGCGCGAACACTAGTTATTTTTTTAACGTTGCATTGAAATCCCGCTTGTTGCACAGTATATTTTAGAGACATGGTTTCATGTAAAACAGAGTTTTACCCTATTATATAACGCACACACTTTCTTAAATGCGGACCTTTAGTAAACCGGGAGATTAGCATGTCTATACTTTTCGCACAGGCGCAGTACGTTCCGGTGACGTGCTGTGAGAACCTTGTATAATAATATATAGCAAAGGCCACACCAATTTGATTCATAGGTTCACAGATTTTCAAAAAATAAAAATATGCTTAAACTGGAAAAACATATGACAACGAAGGTGTATGCCTAGGGGTACTTATGGAGTAGACATGGTTGAAATGAAATATTCTACCATGCTGCTAGCTACGTTTTCACTTTAAAAAACCCGTGAAACAACAAATTAAATTGGTGTGACCAAAGTGTACAATAACTATAATATATAGCAAAGGTATAGACTGCAGTGTACTCACCCCTCCACCTTGCACCGCCTCTGGGCCCGGCGGCTGGCCCAGCAGCAGCTGCTGCTCGGGCCGTTCGCCGGGCCCCGGGTCCACAGCCATGGCTACAGCCGCACCCGCGTCCCCACCCGCCTGATGTCGCTGTTCCACGGGCGGGGCAAGCGCAACACCTGGGCCTGCACCCGCGTCGCGTTGCCGCTCCGCGGGCGGTACCACGGGTGCCTCCGCGGCCGGGCCAGGCGCCACCTCCGGCTGGTCTTGCCTCGGGCCAGCGCCTGGCGGATGGTCAATGGCCGCGGGCTGCGCCACGGGTGCTCCCACGGCCGGGCCAGGTGCCAGCCCAGGGCCAGCACCCGGCGGATCTTGAATGGCCGCGGGCGGCGCCACGACCGTGCCAGGGGCCACCTCCGGCCGGCCTGCCGCAGCTTCGGGCGGTGCCCTCGGCCGCGGGACCGGCCTCGGGTCAGCGCCCCGGCGATGGTGGTTGGCCGCAGCACCGGCTGTAGCCTCGGAGGGGACTGGCCCTCGTCTGTCCTGCTGTACCTGGACACCAGCCCCCTGCAGAGGGAAGAAGAGAACAGAACACAGAACTTGTCAGTAACAAGAACAGAACTTGTCAGTAACAAGAACAGAACTTGTCAGTAATTTTACAAGAACAGAACTTAAAAAGAACAGAACTTGTCAATAACAAGAACAGAACTTGTCAGTAACAAGAACAGAACTTGTCAGTAACAAGAACAGAACTTGTCAGTAATTTTACAAGAACAGAACTTAAAAAGAACAGAACTTGTCAAAAAGAACAGAACTTGTCAATAACAAGAACAGAACTTGAAAAGAACAGAACTTGTCAGTTAGTCATCAGCATCTCATAATGTTTTCACTACTTTTAGGTTGCTTGGCTTCATTGATACCAATTATACATAAAAGGCCAAAGAAGAACAGGGTTTGTCAATAAAATGGTTCTTCTGAAGTGGGGCTTTTTGTCTTCCTGGATGCTTCAACAAAGAAGTCAAACCCAACCTTTCATATAGCAAACACTAGTAACTATTCAAGTCTGTTTTTACAATTATATCAACAATCACTGTTTATATGTTACAGTATATGTCCCTTTCTGTCTACCATTTAAACTTTAAGGGGCTGGTCGTTCTAAAGTGTTGTTTCCGGTCGTCAAGGGGTAGGTTTTAAAAAATTTCCTAGGCACTCCCCGGCTAAAAAAAATTTTCCTTGGCCCTCCCCTGGGCTCAAAATTTTTTTCCTAGGCCCTCCCCTGGACTCAAAAATCAAAAGTGTATTAACTTTTGTAGAATAAAAGTTCCCAACATAGGAAGTCTTTTGTATTTACCTCCTTCCGGATGAAAGGAGGCCCGCCTTCTAAGAAAGGGTAACGAGCTCTCTCTCTCATTCGCTCCCGGCGGGCCTCCTCTCTCCGAGCATCTCTTTCTAGCACGGCTTGATGTTGTTGTATCAGCCTCTCATGTGCTTCTCTCTGTCTCTCTTCTTCTTCTCTCTGTCGCCGTTCTTCTTCTGCTTCAACCTGAAGCACAGAAACAGATTATCTTAGACTTAGCATCTATTTATCATTAAAAGAACAGGATTAACACTTGACAATCATGAAGCCTTTTGCACCCTCTCGGGCACAATAATTACATCCCTTGCATACCTGGGATCTAAAAGAGTATGAATGTAGACTGAAGGTGTCAGAGGGGGAGTTACTCCCACAGTAAGTCCACCCCATTTTGCCATGTCTGAGAGCTGTTTGTGTAAGTTTGGTGGACTTTTATCCAGGGTAAGGCCTTTACACCAATTTAGGCAGTAAGTCCATCTTCATCAGTCCTCTCTGAGTAAATTAGTCCATTTTCAGATCACTGGACTAACTGTGGGTGAAAAGAGGACTATGGTATGGTCCATGGTAAGTCGACGTTTATTAGTCCAACGTTCGCAAGGGATATAGCGGGGGCTGTAGCTCTATCACTTTCCTCAAGATTCAGGGCTGAGGTTGGCCCTAGCCTGGGTCCATCTAGATGTAGTTGAAATGCTCCACCTATGTTTGCTTCTGCTATCCGTCTAGAGACCTGCACGTTCAAACCTTTTGGTGCTAACGTCAGTTAATGAGCGAATCCAGGAATAGGTTCTAGAGCGCTCGTTCGATGACAACAGGCCCTCCAGCAGGCGGACGGAGGGCTTGTTTGGTGTTGGAACGCCTGTTCGAACAAGCACTTGAACCCATTCCATAATTCACTCATGTGAAGGGACCAATCAGTGCCTAAAGTACCTAAAATGTCTATGGGACATAGCTCTAAGTCTGTTGCAGTTATCTATGAGTAAGTTAAACCTGATTTTGTACAATCTTTATGTTTATGCTACTTTAGTAATTTGTATGATTATGTTATTGAAGTTAATTTGGTTTTGTTGTACTTAATGTATGGCTTATGTTCGGGGCTCTCTCAGGGCTTTGAAAAACGACGTCAGGCGATGTGCTCTAATCCTGGTTAAATAAAGAATAAGCAAACAAACAAGTTTACAGATTTGTGTTGCAGTTAGATTTGAGCACTGGCCAGGGCACGAACGAAGAACTAAAAAAAGAGACACTTACGTGATTCTTCCACTGCCGCTCTAGATTTTCCAGCGCATCTATAAAAGCATCCATGTCTTCGTCGAGGTGTTCCTGCGGACGCTGGTTCTTGGCTACAAAATTCGTAAAATAATTCTGTAAGAAATGGAGAAAGTCTTGTTAGCCTTTAAGCAAAAAATGAATTGTAAACAAATTGACTGAAATAAGGATGCCCTATCCTAGTGCTAATGGAGCATCACTATCAAGAGTCCTGGGTCAAATCTAGGCACCAGGCTCAGGACTGGTTCTAGCTTTGCTATGTAAAAGGATGCCTAACTCGAACCATAGATTGATAGAATGATGCAATTATGGTCTTTCAATGAACCAAGCCTCTTGTAAGAGGGTCTGCATGCTCTTTTCCTTAAGGGTAGGCAGCACATTTTATTTCCTGTAATTCGTAGGGAAAACCATCTTATCTACGTAATTCGTAGCGAGGCGACCAAATTTAGCATAATTGCCTACCTTGATTTAGCGTAATACGTAGGAGGTTCTTCTGAATTCAGCGTAAATCGTTGTCGGGACCCCCCATGCAGACCCTCTAGTAAGGATCACGGCAAGGCCATCTCCATATAGGACTGACAGTGTCTTGAGGAACTGAGGAGGTTAACTCCTGGGAGGAAATATCAAATCCCTTAAGAAAGCAAGATTTCATCTAGCTGAACTTACCCGCATAGATAAAACCACTTCCGCCAACAATGGGTCCCGACCGCGTAAGTAGTCAGCTGCAGGCAAACAACATGATATAACATACTATTAGCTTTACAGTCCAATGGTTAATATGTACACTAGTGAACTAAACAGACATAACAAGTTACTTAGATCAGGGTTGTAGCCAGCACCTGTCCTTCAGTCCTTTGAAGGAATTTTGCAGCTGGGGACTGAAAAAAGTTTTCCCCATTCCGTCCCCTGGGACAGACAAAAATTGATATGTAAAGATATAAAAAAAACTGAAACCCATGTGTTCTTCTTCACCAAAACAGATGCCATTGAACAGCTTAGTCTACAAGCAAAATTTGCAACTCAAAATGCAGGAAATAGTGTTTCAGAGGGTATTGATTTAAAAATTTTCTGGGACCAAGACCCCCTAGAAATGACGCGCAACGTCACGCCATGCCTTTGGTGCTCGATAGGATTCCCATTCAAAATCAAGGGGACTGAAAATGATTTCAGGCTGGCTACAACCCTGACTTAGATACTTACGATCTAGATGGTCGGGACCCATGTTGTGATGTAACACTCTCCTTGCTCTCCCCTGTCTCTTCTTATCATCATACGCCAAAAGCCCCATCGACAAACACGCGTCCAACCCCAGAATAGGAACTTGGGGGCCGCTGGTCTTGATGCAGAACTCCAGGTGAAAGGTCAAGGGCCCACGAACGATCGACGCCCGCCCTGTCCGCGCCGTCAAGACCATCTCCCCGGACGCCAGGTCGATGGCCTGCATGTGTTCGTTGGTCGCATTCCTCCCAAACTTCTGCAAGGTGTTAAAGAAGGATAATGAATGAGTTGGATTATACCATCTCAAAACCCATACAGGAGAAAAAAACTACATTTGTGATGAGTGTGGGTACCGGATGGCTCTCAAGTTCACCTTAGCTCAACATATGAACCGGTGCAATGACCGAGTGGGTAGAGTGTTCGCCTCGCATTCGGTAGGTCGTGAGTTCGATCCCCGGCCGAGTCATACCAAAGACTTTAAAAATGGTACATGCTGCTTTCTCTGCTTATATTAGCACTCTGCAATAATGAGAAAGAGTATGGAACACACATCACTACCAGCGGACCAGCCCCCTGCTGTAGTGACTTGCACAAGTGAGAGATGGGCGGCACCCCTAAGCATCTGCACAGATGTACGGGCATCTTTAACTTTAACAACATATGAGAACCCACACGGGGAAAAACCCTACAGGTGTGACCAGTGTGACTATTCTGCAGCAACGAAATCATCCCTTAACAGGCATCTGAGCAAACACACAGGTGAGAAACCCTAGTGAACACTTGCTCCCAAACTCCTGCAAGTAGGGAATGAAGGAAGAAATGAGTGTCATGAATGAGTCAGGTCAGCACGTACGGGATGGAAGGCAGATTCTCACCAAACGTACGTAAGTTGCAAAAATAAACTAGTGAAAGGCATTTTTCTGTTGTTATTAAACATCATGTTACTAGAACCGGCCAGGGAGAATGGAATCTCACTTTGGGACAGTTTGAATGTCCCCAAAGAATGTCCCCTTTGGGGACACTTTTCTAGTCTCTACCAGACTCCGGATTGCTGGAAAAATCGTAGAAATGGAACAAATAGAGGAGTAAGCCGGCCAGAGGAATATAACCGGCCAAGGAACAGCACGCGATCCACGGATATCCGGAGTCTGGTAGAGACTACACTTTTCGGACAATAGTAGAAAAAGTTTCTTTTCAAGCCTGAACCTAGAGACAGCTCAGCTACGAACAGTTGTGTTTCCTGTTTCCGTAATAAAAAAAACCTGCTGACCCTAGCCTTTTTTTGGGTGGGTATTGGAGTCGCGTTGTTTCCAGGAAGGATTTTAGCCAGCCTGCTTCTAATTCAAGTAAAAAATGCTTGTTCCATCGAATGAAGGATACATGTAATGTAAGCCACTGATTTGCAACATTGTGCACAACATTTAAGTTTGACATTGAAAATCAAATCTTAAACATGCTTACCCTGAAGTCATCCTTACTGATGATGTTCTTCGGTGACCCGGTGTCCAGCACGAAGGTCAGCCGCTCAAACGGGCGACGATGCATGGCGATCAGAACGTCCGCACACAGATGATCCTGATGTTCGTTCTCCCCTCTGTAAACCCTGCTGACTGTAGAAAGGAACACGCAGATAAGGCTTAGGTACCAATTAATTCAGGGATCGAAATACAAGTACTTTATTCTGCATACCGGCACAGGTGCAGGTAACACTTAAAATTACCTGCACCAGACAAGACGATGAGAACGTCGGCACACAGATAACCCTGATGTTCGTTCCTCCCTCTGTAAACCCTGCTTAACAGGGCGTACAATGTACGCCTGTATGCCTACCTGGCTAAAAGCCTGCTCACAAATGTAGGTCCCGATTGGTGGAAAAAGGTGTAACAGTGATGTTCATTAGCACCACCAAACCGACCATAGCAAATGGTGCCAAACTGTCTGCTTCTACTCGCCTCTTACATATATATTGGTTCCCATGCCGACCCTGTGAGTAACAGGTTAGAAGATGTGTCACACAGGGATATGGAACTCGAAGATTTGAAGACAAATCTTAAAAAGGAAAAGGGTGTACAGTGAGGTTCAAGCACCACCAAACCGACCATGCCTCTGAGGAAGATGTCAAAGAGACATTGAAATGTAGGCAAGACAATTACATAATGGTTGGGTAAAAGAATTTCCTTATTTCTAACATATCCTATCAAACTTAAGAAATCATTTTCGAAAAAAAAAAAAAAGATACCCACCAGTAGCTTCCCTCTGGCGCATGTTGAAATCTTGTCTCTCCATCTCAGCGTCCATCTTTGATTCTGTAAAATATTGTCAACATTATTCAGTAATATGACAATACGTCATCATCAGTCCCTTAGCTTGTAAATCAGCCATGGGCAGGGTTGGACAAGACCACTAGCCCTATTGTCCAGGGCAAGTGAAAGTGCCGATCGGGCAAGTGCATGACCTACACCACTTGCCCGATCGGGCAAGTAAGATTTTTTCCATTGAGTGAGATTTTGATATACTTTTTACTTTTTACAGTCATGACATCAAGCAATGGTCAATTTAGACAAATAGAGGCAATATTAAGAATTCCATTGCTGGAAGTGAAAATGCATATAAAAGGGACATTTGAATTTTGGGCGAGTGACAAATTGGTACGGGCAAGAAAGTTTTTAATAAGTGCTTGCCCGATAGGACCAGTGAATTTTAGAAAACTTGTCCAACCCTGCATGGGGCCAGCATAACTATCATCATGATCAGGGCTGGGCTATTAGTACAGCGTACCGGTACAAAACCGTTTTTTCTTATTGGACCAGTCCAGAAAAACCGGACCTGAAAAAAAATAGGTGGACCGGATGTTGGACCGATTAGAAAATTAACAGATTATTTTATCAGGCATTCACACGTTTTGGCGCTTGCAGGTGGAAGAAAATAACAAGAGTGCAGTAGAGTAGAGTTCATAGTAATTAATATACCATATTTTACAGCCAATCGCACAAGTGCAGATAGTGTTGTAGGATTTTAAAACGCCAGTGTAAGTCTAATACTCCACAAAACAGATTTCTTTGTAGTGAAATGGACCATTGGTATGAGTCATACTGAATCAGATCCAGGTTCAGGTCCGGACCTGTACCTGATCCTCTGGATCTGAACTGGACCTGAATTTTCTGTACCGGTACCCACCCCTAGTCATGAATGCTGAATCAATGGGCAGATGTTCCCTTATCTCCTCTCCATGGTTAGCCTGGCCCGGTACCATCTGAGTACTAGTAGAAATTTGCTCCTATGTTCTCTTCTGCTACCCTTCTAGGGAACTGTATATTCAAACCGTTTGGTGCTAATGTTAGTTAATGATTGATTGAATGAAGGAATGGGTTCTAGAGCACTAATATGTTTAAGGACAACAGGCCCTTCTTATACAGTAATACTATTACACATATTTCAAAATCTAATCTATTTATAAATGTGCAACATTTACTTGTGCATCAACATTTCATTCGACAATGCAAAGCTGAAATGCAATTTTTTGTCCTTATGGGCCTTGGTGCCTGACAATCAACTATTGATTGATTGTACATGACATTGGTTTATTGTTTATTGTTCATTGACTCCATTATTG
The DNA here is from genome assembly GCF_000003815.2 of Branchiostoma floridae. Classification (NCBI taxonomy): domain Eukaryota; kingdom Metazoa; phylum Chordata; class Leptocardii; order Amphioxiformes; family Branchiostomatidae; genus Branchiostoma; species Branchiostoma floridae. Next base: position 13,932,172 of record NC_049995.1, read on the forward strand.
GTATTTCTAATTGTTGAACAGTAGTTCGATTAGGAAGGGTGATAACATGGTTATCCTTACAAAAGGGTCTGCATGCCCTTTTCCATTTAGTGTAGTGAGCTATTTCAATTCATCGTTAATCATTGCCAGCCCCCTGTAGCTAATGCAACATTATCGTTTAATCGCTATATTGTTCGCGTTATTGGTCCACGCTTTTTTCCTGGGTTTGTGGTTATGGGCTACAGACTGCAGTGAGTGAGTGAGTGATACCCCTGGAACACCCTACATTGCGAACACCTTTAGTAGCGACGGTGCTTGCATGTCTGCTCAAGACGTTTTCTGTGTCATTTGATAATTTGGTACATGTACCTGGTAAATACTGTAAAATTGCATTTAAGCTCGCAGGGATTTACTTTCGTTTTAAGTTCGGGGTAGCGCCTTAGACTGTTAGGTCACATACTTTAATGGGGAAATGTTCGCGGTGGTTTTAAGTTTGCAGTTAAGTGGCCACCGCGAAAACCGAAAAAAGCATAAAGCTTAGCCACAAACATTTCTGCATTTACAGTAGTTGACCAAAAAAGGTCCAGGGATGTGATCCTAAGTTTTATTGACATGAGTTCCACAGTGTTCAATACATGACTTAATCCATGGAATTAATTCGAAAGGCTCCTACACAGTAAGTTTGGGACCTATCACAAATACTAAGTGTAAGAGGAAGACTCAGTGAACGCAGAGACAGTTAACAGATTCATCAAAACAAAGTTGAATTTGCACTGGCATTGTGAGTGAAAGGAGGGTGACTTTACAGGCGACGTGCCTACTTCACCTGCGACTCTTCATGTACTATTCATCAGGTAAGAGTTTCTATCCGGCAATTTTTCCATTCCACCCTCCCGACCCAATGATTTTCTAGCTACAATTCGGAATCCGAGACGCAACAAATCTGACCGGAGTGCCCTAAAGTCTAGCCTAAATGTTGATATACTTATCTTAGCATTGCTGGGGTCAAAACCTGTCCGAAAACCACCCAACAAACTCCCAAACGCAACATCCTGAAGTTCGCGAGACATTCAGGTCAAAGGTTAAAGTTGAAGGCTGTTGACCTTTACCCACAATGCATCAGGACTGCACATGCGCACTTGTAGGTATGAAATGTCCGCGCTCTTCAAAACGGCACGTTTTACGGTCGTGTAGAGCCGTTACGTGGTAAGTCACTGCGGTAAAATGTAGCGACTTAACAAACGTTTTCACGAACGTTTCCTCAAAGAAGCAATTGAGGTTCAGATCTTTTTTTTTTTTATTATTATTCAATAGCGGGACTTATTACCATGCGGCATAATCAAATAGTTACATGTATCTCTTCCATGCTTTCTATACCAATGTTCGCCACTTTGTCAACGGTCGTTGCCTTGCGAGGACGTCATTTGGAAGAAGATGAGTTTCTCATTGTTGTTTGACTTGTTCCTACATCACTGTATATGTTTGTTACATCATACTATTAACGATTGTTGGCGATTGGAACCGGCTACCTAGCCGATCGACACAATTTTCAAAATCGCCGCCATATCACTGATCGGTCGGTAGAGTATCATTCCATAGTTTTGGGGGCTGACAAGAAGCAAACCCGCAAATAAAGCAATGGTTCAAATACAAATATGCGACAGTATCCGAAGTTGATAAATTGTTTGTTTGTGCCTTTATTTAAACTCGAATAGGCCATCGGGCCGATTTTCGTGGAGGTCGAGCAAATAGTAAAAAAAGGCCATCAATTCGTGTCCATAAGTCTAAATCCTAACCCCTTATATAAAAACGGAGCCCGAAAAATTACGAGGCGAACAGCTGGGCGTGCTAATACGCTCAGTGACGGAATGTGCTCATATACATAAAAAGGTGACGGCCATTTTGTAAGGCGACACCCGTTTACGAAACGGAATTCGACACTGGCTGCTGAAGACGATCGAAATATCAAAATCCCCGTAATAGAACATAGTATTATCGACAGAACATAAACAAGATAAGGATTCAACATACAACGAATAACTAATGTTAAAGCCGGTGTGTTACACCGAAGAGCTGTTCATGATACCGGCTTATAACCGATCGAGGTACGATGTCGGGAAGAAACTTGTGCGCAATTTTCTATCGAACTAATGTATTTTTATAAAAATCATCGACACAACGTGAACAAAATAACCATTTAACAACGGAGAAATAATGTGAAAGCCGGTGTGTTACACCGTGGAGCGGTTATAATTATACCGGCTTATACGGATATAGGAACACCATGCTGGGGAGAAATCTACGCCATTTTCGGTATTAGTTAGTACATATAGCCGGCATAACCACAGCGTGAACAAAATTATCCTTGAACAACGACATGATAACGTTTAGCAGGTTTGTTACAAAGAAGAGTGGTCATACCGACTCATGATGCTGACAAAGATTAAAAGTTGCGTGAAGAATATGCGCCATTGTGTCTATCAAATTGAATGTCTATTTCACCAATCTACTGATATATTGAGGCCGGATTTTCAGATACCCATCTTATGAAACTTCGGGTAAAATTCGCTGCTACAGAGTTTATAAGCAGTATTTTCGTAGAAGAAGATATCCTCTGTGCAACACGTTAACATCTAGCGAGATCCTAAATCATAACCTACCTTCGTCGCTCCTTGGTCAAACTGACGACGTGTGCAGTGCTATTGCGCAAGCGTGAGGATCGTTAGAGCTTTATGGGAAATTCCTTACGAGTTTTGTCTAGATCCTTTAAAGATACAGGAGACAAGTGTCCTATCTAATCTTCAATGGGATACAAAAATGTTCCAATGAAAACGCCAAGAAAAGTCTACGATACAAGCAAAGTTATTCATATATTTTGTAAGACTCTTTCAGATTATAAGATTATAATCCACTGATCCCACAGGTGTTGAATGGATGGAACAACAGGTGGTTGAATCAAAGAACAGAGGTAAAGATACCTACATGGCCTTGTGGGTATTTCATAAGGCCACAGCAAGTAAATTTTATGGATGACATCAGCGCGCGCATTAATTTTCGCCTGATTTCAAAAGAAAAAACAGGATTTTTTTCTTCTGCAGGAATAATCAACATGGCGATAAAGTACCAAAATGAGCAAATATATTGTGTTGTAGCCTAATAATTGTACTTGTAGAAGTGACACTTGTGAGGTACCAAGAACTGTAGTCGTAGAAATGAAACTTATTGGATAGTTGTAAAAGTGACACCAATATGGAAGCCACGAGTGTGGTTTGTTGGTGATGCCAATCTACCACACAAGTGTCACTTTTACCACACCAGTACATGTCTTAAATACAGGAATGAATGCCTTGTTGGCTCTGGTACCATGTTTTGTCCCTTAAATTCTTTTTTACAACAGTCATCACAACTTTATGGTGCCTATTTTTGAAAATGTAGCCATCTTGTTTTGTTTTTTTACCCATCTTTTTTTCTGCAGAGGATGTCATCCATAAAATTTACTTGCTGTGGCCTAAATGGCGAAACAGACAATCCACACGACCAGCTACAAAAACACGGAGACCGGCAACGAAAAAAAGTCACCAGACTCACGGCAAATCCAAGGGAAAACAGTTAGTGAGGAGTATATAAGAGGGGAAAAAACGTATTGTTATTACATAGCAGTTGAGAACGGCCCACAATTGATACCGACCCCAAAACTCTAATGGCAGCTGTGTGGGGTTACGGTGGAAAGCAATCCTAATACAGTAGATTGTGTCAAATTTTTTCTATTTGAGCACCAGACATTTTGTGAAAGCTGTTGTCTCTATAAATATTTTCATCTCTGTGGTGCATTTCCGTGCATTGCTTAGACGAGAGTCAGCTGGTAAAAACTGCGCCTGTGCTTTTAACATCACTCACCCTCTTGTAGTTTGTTGTAAACTGTCCGTCTTGAATATTTTGTATGTAGTTTTTTATTCGTCAAGTTGGCAGGAGTGTATTTGAGGAAGTGCAGCAAACAAGTAAACTTTTCTGAGTAGCTTGACACATGTTTTCTTTCTGTCTTTCTTCTTCTCTTTTATGCGTTTTGAAAAGTTGGGCAACTAGCAACTAGTATACTTTCTGTGTTAATGTTTTCATAGACGTTACTGGCACTATGTATAACCCACAAATAATAATTAACTACCGTGTTATATATTAGATAATTTGTAGTCAATTATTTTTACAGACGTTCTCTCAAAGATCGTAGCTCCCAACCCCGTTTTTTTCCTCATAAATTTGTTATGTATCAGATAGATTTTAATACTTAAAAAAAGTCCCAAAGCGGGGTTTGGAAGCTACGATCTTTGGTTGTCAAGACATGCAAACCACGAAAACATTAAAAAAATATAATTAATTAGATGTCCAACCAAAGAAAGGTTTCTTCACTTGACGTCATTTGGGAACGCCTTGTCCTGACGAGGACATTTACATATAGTTCATTTCAGCACCTGAACCTAAAGCGAATGCTGGGTTCTTCGACGCCATTTTGTAGCTATTGACTTGTTCGCTTATTTTGTCACAGCATATTCGCTTTTGGCATTTCATCCCTACAGGCTTACTAGTACTACAACACCAGGTAACTTACGTTACATTACGCCCTAGGGCGGGTTCTTATAGCGTTGTTGAGCGTAGTTTGTTCATTTATTGTGTAGAAATGTGCTTTATCGATAGATTTCCTGGAGTGACTTTCTTCTGATAGCTTTGACCAATTGTCGGTTTTGGTATGCAAGTTTTAGCTCTGACAAGTTATTCGTCACTACTAAATTCTACATCTGCCAAACTAGCAGTTACTCCAGCAACTCCGATATGATTCTGGAAACACCCAAACGTTTCACGTGGCATCCTCTATCCATATTCTTGGTCCGTGACACTATAAGAGCTTGTGAAACAGCAGGTTTTACCATAACTATGAATTGATATGTAAAGGAGGCGAAAATAAAGTTTACTATAATGATAGACAGTCCAATGCAGGCTTGTCATTGACGTCATACTAGTTATGATTTGAGTCCTCCGACGGCCATGTTGGGGGGTAGCATATTTGTGTAGTTAAAAGACGTACACTGTAATCCAACATGGCGGAGATGACGTCAAATGAAAAGCCTGTATAGGAAACAAAAGTAAGACAAGATCAATGCAAACGATCACTTTAAGTAAGATCCTATTGCTTGACCAAGGGAGATAATGTTATCTCGCAGGGGTGGGAGTACCTGGCCGTAATTTGACTTGGAAAAGTATGACCGTAGTTATTTGCTAACACTTGTGTGACTTGGAACGTCTGACCGCTTCCAAAATAATCACGTTGCTTGAGCAACGGCAATTCGGCTTATCTTATTACAACTGGATGTCTAACCTCCATCCGACGAACGTATCATTGATTCTTGTCTGTAGATTACTCACAATGTAATGAAAGCAAGCCAGATACATGAAATTTTCAAATTCCTCACCAACTAAATATTAATCTTTGTTCCGTTTGTTTCTTTTTCACATTGTAGCCTGGAGATGGAACGCCCTCGAACTCACACTGGGGAGAAACCCTACATCTGTGATGACTGTGGGTACCGGGCAGCTTGCAAGAGTGCCTTATCCCGACATATGAGAACTCACACAGGAGAAAAACCCTTCAAGTGTGACCAGTGTGACTATTCTGCAGCACAGAAAATCCATTTGGACCAACATCTAACAAAACATACGGAAAAAAAAACCTACATGTGTGGGGAGTGTGGATACAGGGCAAATAGGAAGTCTAACTTATCCCAACACATGACAACTCACACAGAAGACAAACCCTACATGTGTGGGGAGTGCGGGTACAGGACAGTTTCTAAGTCTAACTTATCCCGACATATGAAAACTCACACAGGAGATAAACCCTACATGTGTGGGGAGTGTGGATACAGGACAGCTGACAAGTCCACCTTATCAAAACACATGACAACCCATACAGGAGAGAAACCCTACATGTGTGGGGAGTGTGGGTACAGGGCAAAAAGGAAGTCTTACTTATCCCAACACATGACAACCCACACAGGAGAAAAACCCTACATGTGTGAGAAGTGTGGGTACAGGGCAGCTCGCAAGTCCCACTTATCCCAACATGTCAGAACACACACAGGAGAGAAACCTTACAAATGTGACCAGTGCGACTATTCTGCAGCAACGAAATCCGCTTGGAACTACCATGTAGCAAAACACGCCGGTGATAAATCCTACATGTGTGGGGAGTGCGGATACAGGACAGCTTCTAAGTCTATCTTATCCCGACATATGAAAACTCACATCAAACTCTACATGTGTGATAAGTGTGGGCACAGGACAGCTCGCAAGTCCGACTTAGTCAAACATCTGAGAACCCACACAAGACCTTTCAAGTGTGACCACTGTGACTATTCCGCATCACAAAAGTCCTCTCTGGACAAGCATGTAACAGAACATACTGATGAGAAACCCTAGATTCGTGGGCAGTGTATGTTTGCAGAAGGTAGCTCAAAAGTCTCACTTATTGTAACAAACATCTTCTTGGGCGCTTGTACAATTTGCAACAGCGCCCCCTAGCAAGTTCTTCTTTTTTTGCAGTTACTGTTAATGCGTGAAGTAAAATCTGAACTACTGAGTATATGTATATATATATGCACAATTAATTTAGTTTCCAGTAAGAAAATGATGAAGAAGATTATGGAAATATGAATAGCAACTTTCTTTGAATATAATATTTTGTTTTTTGTTATTAAAAGATTTATGTTCTCAAAATGTTAATCGGCTTGTTGTGTTGACTATGTGGTTCCTATAGTGTACAGTCAAGCAGTGTTTTTGTTTAATACAGAATTCCTATTTCTATTGCACCCTTCCAAAAATTCAATACGAAGTAGTTATGTTCCCAATTCTATGCCAATGTCAATGCAAACCATTGGGCAGAGTAGTGTTTGAGCAAAACGGGTATTCCAGATCTACTCAAACTCTACCCCTAGTTCTAATTCAGATTTGCTAAAACTCTACTTCTTAGTATTAATACTTTAAATTTCACTCAAACATAGCTAGTTCTACTAGTATAGTATAAAATTACTTCTATCAGTTTTCTGTATGCATATATCAACCTCTAGCATAGTTCTAAAACAAGAAACAATTTATCAGTCTAGAAGATGAAATATGATAACTAATTTGAGTATCTTTCTTTTAGAACTATTATTTTAATTTGGAATTTGAGTCTTGCTTTTGAAGTGAATAGCTAGTTTGGCACTTTTTGAGAAATGCAAAAGCTGCTGTACAGTTAGTAATATTTTCTTCTTCCAACTAATTATAACTTCATTGAAGGCTTTGGACAATACAGCAAGGTTTGACCACACACAACACGTATAAAATACATCTGAAGTTTTTTCTTCTACAAACTACGACTTCTATAAGATTACATAGTTGAGGAATGCTAACACATTCCAAAGATACCTACAGGTTACAATATGAACAACAGATTGCTGAGTAAATAATTTCATCGAAGAGTGCAAATAGTCCTTTACTTTTTTTTATTTGGTTTCCTTGGTCCACTATGCTGTACCCCTAAATATATCTTACTGTACAATCTGAAAATACTTCACATATTGACGGAGATTATAAAATCTACTGAATAAGTATATATATCACTGTACATACATTTAGATCCAAATAGAGATACTTAATACAATACAATACAATAGTGAGAACATAGTTCAACTCTAGGATAAGATGTAAAATAAGCCATAGCTTGTTTCTTAAATTTGAACTTAAAATGTTACATTTATTGCAAATAACACTCCTACATTGGCACATTACAAGTGGAACTTTTGAAGTTCTTTAAAAGCTATTTCAAACATTTATACTAAGTAGTATCCGTAACAGCATACTACACAAATATTGCAGACAAAACAGCTTACAGCAACAAAGTATGATGTAATAATCCTAACGAAATGTTCTGTTGGAAGCACATTCAACTTATACTGAGTTTTTAGAACTGCATGATTTTTTATAAACTCTTGGGCCAGTAATGTAGTCTCCAAGCAGACCCTACGGTGCATTAGAGATAGTATCAAAGCTGGCCAAAGGAGTATAGCCGGCCAAAGGGGGTCAAACGGGCACCGGAGCCGCTATACTACGTCCTTTGGCCAGCTTTGATACTATTTCTAAGGCACTGCCATAGGGTCTGCTTGGAGACTACCAGTAAGGCACAACAATGTCGTCATCACGGCGTTCAGCCCGCTTGGCAGACCTGGGTACTGTACAAATCTGTTTTTCTTTCCAATACATGTAACTTGATTGCCTGCTATATGACTCAGCTCCTGAACAGTTAGAATAGCCAAACTTGCCGGTATTATCTTTTTTGTGTGTTCACATCTGATGTGGCATCATATGACTTGGTTAACAGAGGCAATTTATATTGTTAAGATGAAGATAGAATCTCAAAACGCCCGTAGAAGTCAGATTTGGTTGTAGTGAAATGGACCATTCACCAGTTCACATACAATCAGATACTGATTCAGACCTGAACTGTCCTACATTTTGTATTCTGGTACCCAGCCCTAACAGTTTAGAGTCACAGTAAGTTCTCTCTTCCAGTGAGGAAAGCCTACATGGTGTCAGTCCCCTCAAGGATCCTAAGGTGATTGCAATCGCAGAAAAGCACAAGAAAACTCCAGCACAGGTATAAATTTAAGTAATGCTAATATTTTTTATTCTAGCTAGTACATTTTTGTGCAATGGGCAACCATGCTATAATTTGCAATGAACACCCCTGATGTGAACCATTACAATACTTTTCAACCAGCACAGTCTGTGCTACTTAAAGAAGTTAAAGATTAGAGTCTATAGTAATTTTTACCAAGTTTACAGTTGGCAGTTAGCCTAATAGGATTTCAAAACGTCAATGGGATTTGAATACTCCACAAAACAGATTTCTTTTTAACAAAATGAACCATTGTTTTGAGTATCGTCCATTATCACGTACTGAATCAGGTCCGGACCTGGACCTGATCCTCCGGACCTGAACCGGATGTGGACCTGAAGTATCTGTACCGGTACCCACCCCTAGTGGCGACTGTGGGGCTACAGAAACAAATTGCTGGACACCAACCCTATTTTGTCACGACTTGACCGGGATCGAACAAAGACTTTACTTTAAAAAAAATTAGTACATGTTGCTTTCTCTGCTTAGCACTCAGTTGACTAACCAGGTGTTCCATCTCCCACAGGTGTGTCTCAGGTGGCAGGTACAGAGGGGCGTGGTCGTCGTCCCGAAGAGCACCTCACCTGCCAGAATCCTGGAGAACTCTCAGGTACATGTATATGTAAAAAAGTGGGGTGGGGGGGTTATCACATACTGTAATTCCTGATTTTTTCAATGTACTTCATGTTCACGGTTTTCATGGTGACGACTGTATGTAACGTGAATTTATCATAACTGATAACAGATAATATAAGAGACTTTTTCACGTGCACCTGCTGCCACCATGAACACTTATAATTAGTTCCGAAAACAAGTTCTTCCAACACAGGATGATTTTTTTTCCTGTCTCAACAAGCAAATTTCTGTCCTCTAAAAAAAAGTTCAGATTTTCCAAATCTTAGCAACATTGGCGAGCCAAACAATGAATGACATAACAACTTTACAAACTAAATGACAACTTTCAATGCATAATTTTTTACTTGCAGCAAGGAAATATTTCAATGCATCATTACTTGAAGCAATTAAATCCTTTTATTCTGAAAAAAACAACACTAAGTCTTGTTTAAAGCAGGCCAATGGAAAATTCAATGGGAAATTTGCTCGTTGAAACGGGTATCTTTTGAAAATGTCTCTTTCAACATGGGCTTCCAAACAATGAGTGACAATTTAACTTAAACGTAACTTAAAAATCCACTGGCCTGAACCAACTTTACAAGTCATAAATATCTACTGGCATGAACCAGCTTAACAATCTATTATGACAACTTTCAATTCATATTTTTCTTGTAGCAAGGAAATCCTGTCCTCCAAAAAAATCATCCCATCAAACTTTTGAAAATATCAACCCAAACATGGGCTCCCAAACAATGAGCAACACTCAGATAACATAAAAATACACTGGGCCGAAACATAGATTATCTTTCAATGCATCCTTTCTTAAAAGGTAAAAAGAAAACACTCAAAAGCACTTTACAAGTAGCTAAAAGTCTGTTTTCTTCTGTCATTTCAGGTGTGATGACCATCCACAGTGGCCTTTCAATGGAGAATTCTGAGATTATTACCAGACGTATATTATATGAATGGAAGGACTTTATTGCATTTAACTGTACAGTTACAATAATTTGGTCAAGCACATTTCAGTAAAGGAGGATCAGTCTTTAGAACTCGTGCTGATTTGGGCAAGATAATGTTTCATTTGTTGTCTGTAATTTCAATAAAAATTGATGGAATAAGAGAATTAAATCAAATGAGAAAGGCTCAGCCTGAATCTTTGTGTACATTTCAGTGAATCAGGAGAAACTGAAATCCTTCTAAAAAGTATGCAAATTATGAAAACAAGTAATGAAAAAGTACAAATCTTGGTGAACAAGTGGAATGATTAAGTGGAGAGTGCCTCTGGTCTGTAGGTCTATAGGAGTTCACTCAACAGCTGAGAAAAATAGTGCATGTTGCTTTCTCAGAGTTTGGGCATGCAGACTATGGGAGTTGAAGTCACACAGACCACTGTTAGTGGACTGGCCCCTTGTTGCAGTGATGGCACAAAAGTTGTGTGAGCCAGGGCTACAGAAACGATGATGGGCAATGGCTAATGCACAAAATTTGATGTGGGAAGGACCAAAGAAAAAACTGTCTAAATGAGGTATTCAGAAGCGGCCAAAACTATGCCATTACAGTACATTTACAAAACATCAGATTTTTTCTACAAATTTCATCATACAGTACACACATTCTGAAACCACATACAGAAGCCACATACAATTTGCAAGTCTTTTGAAAATTTGAGGCTTTTGAAAGTCCAAATTCACTAAAGGTTGCTGCAGGCAACAACCAGCTGCAGCAGTAACATTAGGTAAGAGAAGGAGGGACAAAAACATTGAGCTGTGACCTGAGGTGTGCACGATCTGCTGAAAGTCAGACACTCACTTCTTTCTATTTGAAATACAAGCTTTAAGGAAATCCAGAAGTCATAAATTTTTGTACAGACTCAAATTTAGCACAAACAGTTATTATTATAATTATAATGGGAATTTGGAAGGTTCGAGACAACTAAGTTAAACTGAAGGGGAAAAAAATGTTCTAAATCTCATCACATAGAGTACACAAATTATGCAGCTACTGCAATTTGCAATTTGTGAAAACCAATTAGTCAAAAGCATCATTACTTTGCCGGCGACACCCAGTTGCATTAGGTGAGAGAGTAAGGAAAAACAAAACATAGGCAATTTAGTGAGCTGTGACCGGGTTTAGTTGATCTGTTGAAAGACTGACACTCACTTCTTTCTAGTATTTGAAATACAAACTTTAAGGGCTTAAGGAAATCCGGGAGTCATCAATTTTTTTCCAATATAATTCAAACAGTTATATAGGAAATTTGTTAGCTTACTGATTGACAGAAGTAACTTACTGAAGGGAAAAAATGCTCTGAATTTCATCACATTAGTACACACAAATTATGCAGCTACTGCAATTTGTGAAAACCAAATTCAAAAGTATCATTATTTTGCAAGCGACACCCAGTTACATTTTTGTACATTAGGTGAGAAAGAAGGAAAAAAAAACATGGACAATTGAGTGAGCTGTGACCTGCAGTGTGCGGGTCTACTTGATCTGTTGAAAGTCAAGTACCCACTTCTTTCTAATTGTAAAAAAGAAAGAAATCCTCATCTAACATCTTGAAAGACTCCATTTTAAGCCAAACAGTTTTGGAAATTTGGAAGGTTGGAGACAAATTCTGAATGAAAACACGTCAAACAATTGAAAGTTTCATCATATACATTTTTTCTGCAGCAACGTGCAATTTGCACCACTCAAATAAATAAAGCCAAATTCAAATCATAATGTTATCATTACTTTGCAAGAGATACCCCGTAACATTTTTATATGTGAGCGCTACGGAAAAAAAATGGACAATTGAGCTGCGACCCTGAGGTGTGTGGGTCAACTTGCTGTGTTGTTCCTACTTGAAACAAGAAGGAAATCCTCAAACATTTTGAACACACTCCATCTTTATCCAAATTATGTGATGGAAATTAGGAAGTGTTTGAGGCAAGTTCTGAAGGGAAAGAAGGCAATTTTACAAATCTCATCACATAGTGAAAATATTTTGAAGCCACGTGCAATTTGCACACTGAAGTACAGGCTTTTCGAAAATCAAAATCATAAATGCCAACATCATTACTTTGCGCAGTAATATTTTAGGTGAGGGAGAAGGAAAAAAATGGACTATGAGCAGCAACCTGAAGTGTTAGGGTCAACTTGATCTGCTTTAAATCAGATACCAACTTCTTTCTGGTTGATATGATTAGAAAATCCTCATTTAACATTTTGAACACACTCTAATTTAATCCAAACAGCTATGGAAATTTGGAAGGTTCGAGAGGCAACAATTCACATATAGTATAGTATTACACACATTCTGCAGCCATGTACAACTTGAACTCAAATAAAGCCATTTGTGAAGTCTACCAAATTCAAATCATAAAATGTTATCATTACTTTGCAGGCATAACATAAGGTGAGAGAAAAAAAGAAAAATAAATTGAGCTGCGACCTGAGGTGTAGGGCGTCAACATGCTCTGCTGAAATTTAGATACCCAGTTCTTTCTACTTGAAATAAGAAGGAAATCCTCAAACAATTTGAAAAGACTATGGAGATTTGGAAAGTTGGAGGCAAGTAACAAAAAAAAAACAATTTTACAAATTTTACATTCTGCAGCTATCGGGCGCTGATTTGACCACCTCCCGAAGAGCTACATTGTGTAAGATAAACTTTCACTTCTCTCACTTTTACTTACAATGTAAGTGTCTCCAAAAGGATTCTTCATCACACACCAAAATCTGTCCAATGGCAGCTCAGGATTCTCTGTCGCCATAGAAACCGGTGATCACAGCTTCCAATACCACGGTAACAGACAGGTCTCAGCCAACACCACGGTAACGGACAGATGCCAGCCAACACCTTGGGAACAGACAAATCTTAACCATTCTCCTGATATAGAGGACTTGGTCATCAAGCTTTAAGGGCCCTGATCATTGGATGGGCTGCTTCAAGCTTGATCTAAAGTCAGGCTAAAACCGAGTCCCCAATATAATCCAACATTGGAAATAATCAGTATCTACAAATTTTATCACATGACAAGTATACACAGTCACACATGAAATTTGTCACATGTATGTATGCAACAAACTCGAATTCCATCCACCAGTATCTGCAATTTTATAGGGCTTAGCATGACCTGCTAATTCAGTAGGCATGATGTGCTGGTAAAAAAACTCTTTTCTTGTTGGAACGATCCAGAAAAATAACGGACCTGAAAAAGATCAGCAGACTGGACTTTGAATTTAATCCTGGAATGTTGGGGATCTGGACAGCTGTCTCCAGGACCTGGTATGGAAAGTTGCAGTTGCCAGGACCATCCAGGATCACCCATCCATCCAAAAAATTTCAACTTCATAACATGTAATTTTTGTAAGATTAAGATCATATCAGATTTATGTTTAGATCAAAAATTTATAAGTGAACATTGGCTCCAGAACAAAATCAATGGGCCAGAAAAACATTATCGAATTCCCTGGTTCAGATGAATCATCTAAAACTATGGAAAACAAATTTTCACACAGGATGCCTTTGGGATGTGTACTGGCACTGGGTGCCGGTTACAATAAACATGTTAACAAATCAGCTAGAAAGCCCCACCCTTCCCCATCAAAATGTACTGGGCTAGGCTTACATTTTAATTTTCAAAAGGAAAAACTGGTTCAAAAAGTTCCTATTTTCAGACCAAGGATTAAATGATAGTTTACGTTTTTGTGGGATCTTAGACTGTGAGTCTTAGCTCAGGGGAGTTAACAAATTCAAAATGTTTATTTTGGGCTCAAGAAATGACCAGTTTTATAATTATACCATATTATTAATATTACATGGACTTGAAAGATGAAAAAGTAGGTATTGGGCCAGGCTAAATAAATTTGTTTCAAAAGGAAAACAACTACTTCCAAAAGTTCCTTTTCAAAAGGATAACAACAGTACTGGTTGTAAAAGTTTTCAGACCAAAGAAGATTAAATTAAAGCCATTTTCTAGGATTGTCGAATGGAAGGGGTAGCCAAGAAGAATACTTAGCTCAGGGGGGGTTTACATATTTTTTTTTTCAAAATGTTTATTTGGGGATCGCAAAATACAAATTTAGAAATATTACATGGACTTATAAGATAAGAAGTCTGGTACTAGGACTGGCTTAAATGTTCATTTACAAAAAGAAAACAGTTGGTTTGAAATGATTTTTTCCTATTTTCAGACCAAAGATTCTGGAGCCTTGTGTAAATAAAAGCTTTTTTGAAAATTCAAATCATAGATGATTGTCATCTTTTACTCTGAACTTGAAGGTGAAACCCAGTAACGTTTCGCAAGAGAGGGAGAAAAAAACACTTCTTGGACAATTAAACTGCGACCTGAGGTGTGCTGGTCAACAGTTCCCTGTTGCAAGTCAGTTACCCAATTCCTTCTAGTTCAAGTTAAAGATGAAGGAAATCCTCATCAAATTCCGATGTTATTGAATTTGGAAGGTTCGATACAATTTCTGAAGGAAATCTTTTTCTACAAATTTCATCACATATAGTACACATATTCTGAAGCCATGTGCAATTTTCAGACTCAGAAACACAGTTCACATAGTTACACAGGATGCACTTGAGACCAGTTACAATAAACATGTTAGCAAATCAGCTAGAAGGCCCCCCTCCCCCATCAAAATGTACTGGACTAGGCTTACATTTTAATTTTCAAAAGGAAAAAATGGTTCAAAAAGTTCCTTTTTTTCGGAACAAAGATTAATAAATTGAGTTTACGTTTTTGTGGGATCTTAGACTGTAAGGAGTCTTAGCTCAGGGGAGTTAACAAATTCAAATGTTTATTTTGGGCTCAAGAAATGACCAATTTCATAATTATACCAATTTATCAAATATTATATGGACTTGAAAGATGAAAAATTAGGTACTGGGCCAGGCTAAATAAATTTTTTTCAAAAGGAAAACAACTGCTTCCAAAAGTTCATTTTCAAAAGGATAACAACGTTAACACTAATAACAGTACTGGACAGGTTCGAAAAGTTATCAGACCAAATAAAGAAGATTAAATCATACTATTATTAATTTTCTAGGATCGTTGAATTAGTCCATGGGCCAGCACCCCAAATTTCACATATCGGTACCCTCCGGGGTGGCAAATTCTCCTTGTTATTTTTGAATAGTAGAAGGCCTGTGGCATACATTTTGATGTGATAGCCATTCTGGTATGGTAGCTTTCTACCGGCTATCAGCCTTCAAACCTATCACCACCTAAATGATCTGGAAATTTCGTGACTTCAACAAGGGGGAGGGGCAAAAAATTAAACATCAATATTTTTCCACGAAAATTCACAGGCTGGTAGAACCTGCTAAGAGGATCATAAAAATATCAATTGATTTTCGATATTATGATTCAACACGAAATTATGACCGCCTAAAATCATATTTTTTGGTGATTTTCTGGTGAAAAATATATACTTTATTTTCCAATATCGTTTATTTATTCACATTACCTATGGGGCCTTGCCTGATGAGTTAGACTTACCGTACGTATCGTTCTCTGCATATTAAGCTTTAAATGATCGAAATCCATCAATGAAATCCGGAGATATGAATGTGTGAAGAATGACACATCTGCCAGCTTATAGTGACAATATCGTTGCTAAGGCCGTTGCTAAGGCTGTTGTTAAGGAGGTTTCAGATCGTACTCCACAACAAAACTGATCAAAGAACTTACTTTTCTGTTGTCTTTTACTCTGATTACATCAGTAGAAGTACAAGGAATCGTGTTGAAATGTTTAACATGTAACAGATGCAGAAATGTGTTTTTTTTTATGTCATTTCTTTCAGAATCGTTAGCAAAACTGTTGCTAAGGCCGTTGCTAAGGGTGTACTCAGTCATGTTTCAAGCCAAAAACAGCAGAGAGTCAAGTTCTCTGACGCGTGATTTTGCTCCTGTCATCTTGTAAATCATACTTAACTGTGAAAAATATCATAATTGATTGGAAATGTTAATTTGGGCTCTACATGGGGGTTTTAAGGATACCTGAAAATGAATTACCTTGATTTTACACATTTTTTTACAAATCTTTTGCTCTCATTCGTCATTTAGTAGATACCTCAGCGTATATCTAGTATGTCGTACACAATGATAAAGGCTCTGCATGGGGGTTACCAGGGCACCACATATGTGACACCGTTTAATATACAGGATACGTAGATGCAGGACTGTGTCATGCATATTGAAAATTTATCTAGAAACAAGACCACAACAAAAGGTCAAGAACAAGGCTACTCTGGGATGAATACAAGTATATTGTACTTTTCTTGATCAAGTTCTTTGACACATAATTTTGCTACTCTTATCTTGATAGAATTGTGACAGTCTTGTTCACTTTTGTACATATGAGCACCTTCAAAAATATGATTGTATGATAAACCAGGCATACTATGCTGAGGTCGGAAGATCGAAGTCGGCCAAATTGAGTAATTCTTTGTGATAGGTATGTGGAACTATGAACAGCCATATGATAAACCCTCGAGTGTTTCTGTTATTGAGGCCTGCGCCGCCCTAAGAGGCCATTAAAAATCAAACAATTTATTGCCGAAAATTACTGAATTTACGATGGCTACTCTCATAGATCTAAATTGATATAATAAATGAAGATGTGAAGAAGTTTTGTATTTCCACATAGGAAATGGGTTACTTTCTTTTACAGTCCAACAGGTGAGGATAAAGAGGATTTGATTGGATTTGAGAGGATGTAATAGGGAGTTACCTGATTGACTAAAAGCAGAGTTTTAATCTCTCAGAATTTTAGTCATTTCTAAGGCGTAATACCTCCCATGCTTCCTCTTTACATTGAAGGTAATTCACCTGGTGTATGTATTATTGTTGATGGAAATAGGAAAATATACTTAATGAAGAAATATTTTTTGTTGTCTTATTGGGCCACACAGAAGACGAGCCAGATCAGGGTATTAGTGGCTTTTGTGGGGTTTGGGACCATGATAAATCGGGTACTGAGAGGAGGTAAGTTATGGAGACTTTTGGTATAGCTGTGAAAACCACACATAAACCATCGTGTAAACTTAATCTGGTCACAATAATGAGAAGGGCTCTGTATGGACATATACAGATCACGTAGGTGTGGAGCTAGCTCATATTGAGAATCCATTTAAAAAGACCAATTACAAGCTTGAGGTGAGTAATAAAATGAAATTCGTAAGTTACTTGAAAGTTTGTACACACTTCTTGATCAATTAGAATATACTGCGGGTGCGATGGTGTGTTTAATCTCCCACCGTGCCATACCAAAGACTTTTTGAATAGGACACACTGCCTTCTCTGCTAGGCACTCAGCATGTCAGTTAAATGCATACACAAACACGCACTACTAACAGCAGACGTGCCCCACTGTAGTAATTTGAACAGCTTGGCCTAAGGGATTAGGAATGGTGATGGGCGCCACCAATAAGTGATTCGCGGAGGACTTGATCTTACTAATACCAACAATAGCCATTGTGAACGATGAGCAGAGATAGACGATAGTCTTTCTAAAGGACAAAAGATCTGTGAATAGTTTTATCATGTTGGTACGCGTAAGCGTACAGGATAAAGATACTTTTATTTCACAACCCTTGTTTTATTTTCACCCCGTTTCGGTGATCGTCTGTCACAATCCTCAGGGCAATTCTGACTGGTGAACTGTACTGCAGCTATAGTCGTTGATACTTACAGATGCAAATACATCATTGGAAATCAAGCAAGGGCTGTGAAATACAGTAGAAGCCGCTTAATTGCACACCCCATTTGCCAATCATCCGCGTGGTGCAATGATGCGAAGTTATCCAGCTGGACCGCATCAGTTCGGGATTTTGGGATTCCGTGCAATTAACGGAAGCGTGCGGTAATACATTGTACGATTAACTGGCTTGTACTGTAGCCTTTATAAAAGTACAAAGAATGTTTATTATCTAAGTGCAAAATGTTTGAGAAGAAGGGCATTATCACAAAGGAACACAAGCATCGACTATATTTACCGATAGTTTTGAATAGTTCAGTTATAGTTAATTGCACGGAATCCCCAAATCCCAAACCTTTGCAGTCCATCTGGATAACTTCGCATTATTGCACCATGCGAATAATTGCACAAAATATGCTGGCAAATCGGATGTGCAATTAAGCGGCTTCTACAGTACAGTATCAAGAAATAAATGCAAACGCTCATGCAAGTATGTGGGGGAAAAGCAGTGTTCCAACTGCTGCAAAATTGATAGCATCAATGAAGACTCACATAAGACAGTATGTTATGAAAAACATGGAGTCTAAATCATTGAAGGCATACAGTCATATGGAGGCATAAGGCCACACCAATTTAATTCCATGGTTCACGGATTCGCTCGCTCCTATTTTTTGCAAAAAAAAAAATAAGAATAAAAATTACCACTCAGCAAATTTTCACCATTAATGAAACCATTCACCAACTTTCTGGTGTAGCAAATTGGCCTTTATATTATAATCTCCTTAAAGTGTGGATACGGGTGCTGTTACTGTATACATGTACAATAATAGTGTTTTTGTACTTTTTTCAAGCTGAAAACTTTTTTTCTTTATGTTTTGGATTAGCAGTTACCTTTACCCCAACCATTTTACAAATTTTATTTCAATTTTTATTTCGCCCTTTCGCTCATATTTTTTTAATGAAAAAATCCGTGAACCAAGAAATTAAATTGGTGTGGCCTAAGGGCTGTAGAATAGCCCATCAGGCAAAACAAGCAGGTAATGCAAGACAAAAATAGGAAGATGCCAAATCATGGAACAATTTCTTGTTTTAACCTGATGAAGACATGCGAGACTGGAAAGCCTTTGGCGTTGTGGTCAGAGAAGTGGTGACCTTTACCACAGTGCCACAGACTAATGACCTTCCAACATTAGGACAATCGCAACACCGGTCGGTACTGGCCACACACAAGTCACATCACCACCTTTCTGACAGGAGACATGCCCATTTTCTTACATTGTATGAAATATCTAATGTATGTATGAACGTTCCCTCTGACCAGTATCTCAGACATGCCCAACGTTGAACCAGAGGAAGTCCGACTTGTGACTTCCACACTTGACTCAAAATGTCAGTTCATTCCGACGAAGGACGTTATGTTCTTGCATGGAGGTGATAGAGGAGAAAGGCGAGTGACAGGCATTGTGAAATATGTATATATATACACTAACATATTGACTACAGTCATCTTGTAATGTTTGAAGACTTCAATTTTTGCGAACTGGCAAAAACCTAAGGCCTCAAATCGTCAAAGCTATTAAAGGCAACTAAAACGTACATCAGACCATTTTCATATGCCCGGTACAGGCTCAATGACAAAGAAAATTCCCTTAGGCATTGGAGACCATCCTAGTTCTAGACACATGCACATGTGGAAATTTGTAGGTTGTAAGTTTTGTAATTTTTACAACAGTGTAAAAAAAGGCATCGGTAGTTTTGTATCCAGTGTGTCAAGTTTTACAAGCCTGCCAGAATCTTCAGTTAGCTATGTTTTACCCCAGATATTACACTGCTCCATTCTAACGGGTCTCCATACATGAACATTCTGTTATAGACTTTGTTTTTGGTTTGCCCTTATTTTAACAAATAATAACACACCATTAGACTAAGTGTGTTGCAGTTTGTCCAACGCAGCAAACCTGCACTGTACCTGATATATAGTCAATGAGGTTATATAGACATGTCTAGATATGCCTATATATATATATATATATATGTCGATATAACCTCTTTTATAATGTATACCATCATTGATCAAGAAAGTACAATATACTTGTATTCATCCCAGAGTAGTCTTGTTATTGACCTTTTGTTATGGTCTTGTTTCTAGATAAATTTTCAATATGCATGACACAGTCCTGCATCTACGTATCCTGTGTCACATATGTGGAGCCCTGGTAACCCCCATGTAGAGCCTTTATCATTGTGTAAGACATACTAGGTATACGCTGTGAATTTTAGTAAGGTATCTACTAAATGACGAAAGAGAGCAAAAGATTTGTAAAAAAATGTGTAAAATCAAGGTAATTCATTTTCAGGTATCCTTATAACCCCCATGTAGAGCCCAAATTAACATTTCCAATCAATTATGATATTTTTCACAGTTAAGTATGATTTACAAGATGACAGGAGCAAAATCACGCGTTAGAGAACATGACTCTGCTGTATTTGGCTTGAAACATGACTGAGTACACCCTTAGCAACGGCCTTAGCAACAGTTTTACTAACGATTCTGAAAGAAATGACATAAAAAAAAACACATTTCTGCATCTGTTACATGTTAAACATTTCAACACGATTCCTTGTACTTCTACTGATGTAATCAGAGTAAAAGACAACAGAAAAGTAAGTTCTTTGATCAGTTTTGTTGTGGAGTACGATCTGAAACCTCCTTAACAACAGCCTTAGCAACGGCCTTAGCAACGATATTGTCACTATAAGCTGGCAGATGTGTCATTCTTCACACATTCATATCTCCGGATTTCATTGATGGATTTCGATCATTTAAAGCTTAATATGCAGAGAACGATACGTACGGTAAGTCTAACTCATCAGGCAAGGCCCCATAGGTAATGTGAATAAATAAACGATATTGGAAAATAAAGTATATATTTTTCACCAGAAAATCACCAAAAAATATGATTTTAGGCGGTCATAATTTCGTGTTGAATCATAATATCGAAAATCAATTGATATTTTTATGATCCTCTTAGCAGGTTCTACCAGCCTGTGAATTTTCGTGGAAAAATATTGATGTTTAATTTTTTGCCCCTCCCCCTTGTTGAAGACACGAAATTTCCAGATCATTTAGGTGGTGATAGGTTTGAAGGCTGATAGCCGGTAGAAAGCTACCATACCAGAATGGCTATCACATCAAAATATATGCCACAGGCCTTCTACTATTCAAAAATAACAAGGAGAATTTGCCACCTCGGAGGTACCAATTTTTCCTCTGGCCCATGGACTAAATGGAAGGGGTAGCCAAGAAGAAGACTTAGCTCAGGGGGAATTTACAATTTTTTTTTTTTAAATGTTTATTTGGGGATCGCAAAATGACCTTATTTTATACCAATCTATAAATATTAGATGGACTTATAAGATAAGTCTGGTACTGGGCCAGCTTAAATGTTCATTTACAAAAGGAGAACAACTGGTTTGAAAATGATTTTTTTTCTATTTTCAGACCAAAGATTCTGGAGCCATGTGTAATTTTTACTAATTAAAGCTTTTTTGAAAATTCAAATCATACATGATTGTCATCGTTTACTTTGAACTTGAAGGTGAAACCCACGTTTCACAAGAGAGGGAGAAAAAAAACATTCTTGGACAGTTGAACTGCGACCTGAGGTGGGCGGGTCAACAGTTCCCTGTTGGTGGGCGGGTCAACAGTTCCCTGTTGGTGGGCGGGTCAACAGTTCCCTGTTGGTGGGCGGGTCAACAGTTCCCTGTTGGTGGGCGGGTCAACAGTTCCCTGTTGGTGGGCGGGCAGTGCTGTCTCCAGCTTTAAATTTATTTCCGTCCCTAACATTGGGGTGGGGGGGATCGGGCCGAAGGCCCGACGCGAGCGCCGCAGGCGCTCGCCAAACTAGGGGGGTCCGGGGGCATGCTCCCCCGGGAAAATTTGAAAATTCAAACCCTCTAAAACGCTATTTCACGTATTTTTAGAGGCAAAATTTCATTTCGTAAAGTAGGACTACCGACACCCCACGATCTCGAAACAAAAGGCTTTGTTCCGACTGCCCGCCTCTTGGTCGGGCATTTCGCTGACGAAATATTTTGTTCGTTAAGCAGTGTTGCGTTTACACTCTGAACGTTGCATGATACTTTTTCGTCGTCATTTTCACGTATTTGTTGATAATTTGTGAATAGCTCTAGGGCTGGATAACGCCGCGGGTGTTGGCATTATTGGCCGAGGTCCATTGACGCATTTCAGCTTGTAAGATATCGTAAGATCGTATTGAAAGGAATGTGCATTTCTCGATAAAATTGAACACCTTTCTGCTCGTCGTCCAGCACCGTCCAAAGGGTACAGATTTGCAGGTGGAAACTTCCAACAGCGATCATGTTCACAGCGCTGGGTAAGAATACCGTCGCGGGCTACTCCCGTATAATTTTAGTGGAAGATCGGCAAAAAATATACAAGATCGATTCCTGATATTTTCCCGTGAAAACAGGTTTACATTCCCTCGAAAAATATGTATGTAAGCTGTAACAGCAGCAAGTTGGAAAACGCGGCTAGACATGTTGTTACCATGGTAGCAGCATCGGCGGCAGCCTTTTGAAGTAGCGCCTGCGACAGGGCGTGCGTCATAATTCTGCAAATTCAATCAACTTCCCACCAATCACAGGCAGCAGCGGCGTGGACAAAGCGGTAACATCATGTCAATCACGATGAAACGCGAAACTTTACGAACACGGCGCTGCGAACTCGGTCCCAACTCCAAACAAAAACGTGCTTTTGAAGATAAATGGCGCAAGAACCGGCCGTGGCTTCGTCACATCGTAGACGTAGACGGTGAGAATATGATGTTTACCGTCTGTTTACAGTTTGCATCAGGGGGAAAACCTCCTTTGTTGATGGTTGTAGAACTATGGAGATCACAAGTGTGACGGTTTACTGAGGCCACCGATACACACACGACGGCCGAGTAAAGAAAGATAATTTCTGAACTGCCGTGTCAGGTTCATAATGAAGTGCAGTTTCCCGTTAATGTTGATTTGAAAACGTACAAGGGCCTCGTGATTCCGATCGGCATTGCAAAATAAAACATAGAAAAAAAGTGATATCGATCATTACAGATGTTTTCTTGTCATGCTTGTTCATACACCAGTACACACACATCTTTTACTATATGGAAACAAATTGGGCGGGATGCGTTCTCCGCCCACCGCTCGGGCGGCCTACGTACGAAAAGAAGCTGATTTCTGCCAAACCCCGAACTTTCGCGAGTAGGGCGTGTCTGGAAAATGTTTATGAAAAGAACAGGCGTACACCGCGTGTTCGCCACATCATCAGTTCAAGAGTCCCGGTCTTACCCGTAGTTTATGTTTGGACTGTGGTGCTAGTCGACATTGGGACTTTAGCCTAAAGAGCCACAACTGTGGTAAGGCACAGTGGTAAGGTAAGATAACGCCGCAGCCCCGCCTTCTTTTGCGCCACGCGAATAGCACACTGCCGATTTGGTTCGGAAGGCTATTTTAGTTATTGAATTTGCCATTTTAAGCTTACGAAACTGCATTTTTATGTCATGAAAATGATGAAATTATGATTTTTATGGGACGGAATGGTTGAAATCTTTTTCCGTCCCAACAAGTAAATTTCCGTCCAGGGACGGAGGGACGGGTCCTGGAGACAGCACTGTGGGCGGGTCAACAGTTCCCTGTTGGTGGGCGGGTCAACAGTTCCCTGTTGCAAGTCAGTTACCCACTTCCTTCTAGTTCTAGTTAAAGATGAAGGAAATCCTCATCAAATTCCGATGTTATTGAATTTGGAAGGTTCGATACAATTTCTGAAGGAAATCTTTTTCTACAAATTTCATCACAATCATATAGTACACATATTCTGAAGCCATGTGCAATTTTCAGACTCAGAAACACAGTTCACATACTTACACAGGATGCACTTGGGACCAGTTACAATAAACATGTTAGCAAATCAGCTAGAAGGCCCCCCTCCCCCATCAAAATGTACTGGACTAGGCTTACATTCTAATTTTCAAAAGGAAAAACTGGTTCAAAAAGTTCCTTTTTTTCGGAACAAAGATTTATAAATTGAGTTTGCGTTTTTGTGGGATCTTAGACTGTTAGGAGTCTTAGCTCAGGGGAGTTAACAAATTCAAATGTTTATTTTGGGCTCAAGAAATGACCAATTTCATAATTATACCAATTTATCAAATATTATATGAACTTGAAAAATTAAAAATTAGGTACTGGGCCAGGCTAAATTTTTTTTCAAAAGGAAAACAACTGCTTCCAAAAGTTCCTTTTCAAAAGAATAACAACAGTACTGGTTCTAAAAGTTTTCAGACCAAAGAAGATTAAATTATAGTCATTTTCTAGGATCGTCGAATGGAAGGTCAAGTCTTCATTTTGTTGTAGAGAAACCAAATACCAAATATTATATTACACATATCAAGTTGAAAGTCTTCATTTTGTTTTAGAGAAACCAAATGCCAAATATTATATTACACATATCAAGTTGAAAGTCTTCATTTTGTTTAAGAGAGACCAAATGCCAAATATTATATTACACACAATTTGAAAGCCTTAATTTTGTTTCAGAGAAACCAAATGCCAAATATTATATTACAGACAATTTGAAAGTCTTCATTTTGTTTTAGAGAAACCAAAATTAATGCCAAATATTATTTTACACATATCAAGTTGAAAGTCTTCATTTTGTTTGGGAAAATCCAAATGCCAAATATTATATTACACATATCAATTTGAAAGTTTTAATTTTGTTTTAGAGAAACCAGATGCCAAATTATATATATTATATTACACTTAAATTTGAAAGTTTTAATTTTGTTTTAGAGAGACCAAATGCCAAATATTATTTTACACATATCAAGTTGAAAGTCTTTATTTTGTTTTAGAGAAACCAAATGCCAAATATTATTTTACACATATCAAGTTGAAAGTCTTCATTTTGTTTTGGAAAAACCAAATGCCAAATATTATATTTACATATATCAATTTGAAAGTCTTCATTTTGTTTTAGAGAAACCAAATGCCAAATATCATTTTACACATATCAATTTGAAAGTCTTCATTTTGTTTTGGAGAAACCAAATGCGAAATATTATTTTACACATATCAATTTGAAAGTCTTCGATTTGTTTTAGAGAAACCAAATGCCAAATATTATTTTACACGATATCAATTTGAAAGTCTTCATTTTGTTTTGGAGAAACCAAATGCGAAATATTATATTACACAATATCAATTTGAAAGTTTTCATTTTGTTTTAGAGAGACCAAATGCCAATTGAAATATTATATTACACACAATTTGAAAGTCTTCATTTTGTTTTGGAAAAACCAAATGCCAAATATTTTTACACGTATCAATTTGAAAGTCTTCATTTTGTTTTAGAGAAACCAAATACCAAATATTATTTTACACATATCAATTTGAAAGTTTTAATTTTGTTTTGGAGAAACCAAATGCCAATTGAAATATTATTTTACACATGTCAATTTGAAAGTCTTCATTTTGTTTTGGAGAAACCAAATGCCAAATTTTATTTTACACGATATCAATATGAAAGTCTTCATTTTGTTTTGGAGAAACCAAATACCAAATATTATTTTACACATATCAATTTGAAAGTTTTAATTTTGTTTTGGAGAAACCAAATGCCAATTGAAATATTATTTTACACATGTCAATTTGAAAGTCTTCATTTTGTTTTAGAGAAACCAAATGCCAAATATTATTTTACACATATCAATTTGAAAGTCTTCATTTTGTTTTAGAGAAACCAAATGCCAAATATTATATTATTTACACATATCAATTTGAAAGTCTTAATTTTGTTTTAGAGAAACCAAATGCCAAATATTATATTAAACATATCAATTTGAAAGTCTTAATTTTGTTTTAGAACAACCAAAGCCAAATATTATTGTACACAAGTCATATCAATTTGAAAGTTTTCATTTTGTTTTAGAGAAACCAAATGCCAAATATTATTTTACACATATCAGTTTGAAAGTCTTCATTTTGTTTTGGAGAAACCAAATGCCAAATATTATATTACACAGTATCAATTTGAAAGTTGTAATTTTGTTTTAGAGAAACCAAATGCCAAATATTATTACACATATCAATTTGAAAGTCTTCATTTTGTTTTAGAGAAACCAAATGCCAAATACTATTTTACACGATATCAATTTGAAAGTCTTCATTAAAATTTTTGTTTTGGAGAAACCAAATGCCAAATATTATTTTACACATATCAATTTGAAAGTTTTAATTTTGTTTTAGAGAGACCAAATGCCAAATATTATATTACACACAATTTGAAAGTTTTAATTTTGTTTTAGAGAAACCAAATGCCAAATATTATATTACATATATCATTTTGAAAGTCTTCATTTTGTTTTAGAGAAACCAAATTCCAAATATTATATTAAACATATCAATTTGAAAGTCTTAATTTTGTTTTAGAGAAACCAAATAACATCAATTTGAAAGTCTTAATTTTGTTTTAGAAAAACCAAATAACAGATATCAATTTGAAAGTAGCAAACAAAAAAATCCACAATCCGTAATCGTTGTCCGTTGCCGTGCCATTAGGTCTGTTAAGGGTCAAAGGTCAGTTCATGCGCCAGAGGGAAACTTTTTTGTCAGCAGGGTTTACAGAGGGGGGATCATCCGTGTGCGGTCCGTTCCGAGCCAAGTCGTCGCCGTAAGAGCAGCTGGCCCACGTGCTGGGCGGTGGACCACCTCAGAACACCACCAGTTGGAAGGCTCCAGGAAGTCTGGGAACACGTGCAGGCCTTTGATCTGACGTCCGGGCGAGGTCCGACGTAGAAGGCAGGGCGGTGAAGGTCGTCGTGAGCCCTTGTGCAATGACCTTCAACTGGAGCTCCGCACCAAGCAGCGACCCCGGAACCCACTCCGAGGTCAGACACGTGTTAGAGGCTAGGACTTTTGGCGTTTCAGGGGAGGCAAGGAGCGTTAGGACAGACGTATTTGGGCGGAGACCTTGTAGTGCATTCATCTCATTCGCACACGCATTCGCACACACATTCGCACACACATTCGCACACACACTCGCACACACATTCGCACACGCATTTGCACACACATTCGCACACACATTTGCACACACACTCGCACACGCATTCGCACACGCATTCGCACACGCATTTGCACACACATTCACGTATTCATAGAACAGATTGAAGAAAATAAATTCAAAATAAAAAACAAAAAAGAGGTAAGAAAGATGGAAAGGGTTAACCTAAACACACCCAAAGGATCTCCATACCTGCACTACAAGGTCGCAGCCGCCCAAATGAACATGTTAAAAGACGGAATAAGTTAAAAGGATAAAAATTTAAAAACAACAAATTTACATATTTACAGTATTTACATATTTACAGTATTTACATATTTACAGTATTTACATATTTACAGTATTTACAATATTTACACTATACAATATTAAAAAAATAAAAGGTTAAAAATTTGAAAAAATTTAAAATAATAAAAATTTAGGTATTTGGAAATTCAACACTTACAGTCTCCTGTCGGCAGCTCCTGACAAGCAAACAGTAACAACAATTCCAACACAAAATGTACATTGAATATTTGACTGTCCATCTTTCACAATAAAATTTCAACGTCCAAAATGTCACATACACTAATAATCATTCAGCTTTCCTTTGCAGAGACATGTGGTAGGAGGTAAATTTTCACACA
Organism: Branchiostoma floridae; assembly: GCF_000003815.2. Taxonomy (NCBI): domain Eukaryota; kingdom Metazoa; phylum Chordata; class Leptocardii; order Amphioxiformes; family Branchiostomatidae; genus Branchiostoma; species Branchiostoma floridae. The sequence goes on from NC_049995.1 coordinate 13,959,917, forward strand.
CACCCTGAAGGGAACACACCCCCTAAAGGGAAACCCCCTCTTATGAGACATGTACAGTCCCAGTTTGCGAGGGGCAAAGGTCATTTGCTGTGTGCGGGCCTATGTAATGTATGGCCTCCCTTTGGTTTGCGGTAGGAGCAATTCTGATGGTCTGAATCACTACTTGGATGCTTGACAAATCCTGAGGATGGGCTTAAAGCTTTAAGGGCACAACCCACCGTACGTGCAAATACGTGCTGTCTATGTGCCAAAACGTCCACTGGGCAATATTTGGGGATCCGTAAGTTAAAGTACCGCCTCCGTACGAACTCGTAAGGGAATCCGACGGATTTTGGAGCACGCAGACACGCCGTAGAACTTAACGTGCAGGCACAACTTTGTGTGCACCTTGCGTTGACGTGCGTTGACATACTCCCTCCCTGCTCTTGCAGTCGTTCCCCACCTTATAGAAATACGTGGCGGACGTGGCCTCCCCAGACAACGTACGGACAAGTCGCACATACGGCGGGTTGTGCCCTTAGCTTAAGCGGGTGCTGTTTCAGAATTTCACCCAACATATTGGATGGACAGTTCGGGGGACAGGTTCAGCGGTCAGAAAGTCAACCTAATTCATTTTAGATTTGTCTCGGGACAAGCTTGTAGCAGGCAGTTTCAGAATTCCAGAAATGAATTCAAGATGATGAAATAGTCGGATGGGCTTTTATTAGCAGGTATATTAGATAAAGAGCTTTTAGTCTCAAAATACGACCAATTTTGAACTTATCATTAAATCAAGGGGCGAGGTTTTTAGTCTCAAAATTCAACCAATTTGGAGCTTAATAATCATGAAATCAAGGGGCAAGGTTTTTAGTCTCAAAATTCAACAAATTTGGAACTTAATAATCATTCAATCAAGGGGCGAGGTTTTTAGTCTCAAAATTCAACCAATTTGGAGCTTTTAATAATAATCATTAAATCAAGGGGCAAGGTTTTTAGTCTCAAAATTCAACAAATTTGGAACTATATTATTACATCAAGGGACGGGGCTTTTAGTCTCAAAATTCAACCAATGTGGAACTATATTATCAAATGAAGGGCTTTTTAAGTCTCAAAATTCAACCAATTTGGAACTTAATCATTAAATCAAGGGTTGAGGATTTTAGTCTCAAAATTCAACCAATTTGGAGCTTAATAATCATTAAATCAAGGGTCGCAGTTTTTAGTCTCAAAATTCAACAAATTTGGAACAAGGGACGGGGCTTTAATAGTCTCAAAATTCAAGAAATTTGGAACTTAGATCAAGGGATGGGGTTTTGAAGGGACGGGGCTTACAATGTATAGCAAGTAGTTTAAAAATTTGACCAATTTAGAACTTATCAAAGAGAGAAAGGGACGAGTCATTTTTCCAAGTCTTACAGTCAATCATAGCACAGATTTAAAACGCCAGTGGGAGTCGAATACTACATTAAACAGATTACTTTGTGAGAACTTGTGAATGGACCATGCTCAAAACAATGCTCCATTTCACTACAAACTTAATCAGGTTCAGGTCTGGACCTGATCCTCTGGACTTGAACCGGACCTGCATTTTCTGTACCGGTACCCAGCCCTAGTTGTTATTAGTTATACCAAGTAGTGATTCAGACCATCATTTTTTTGTCTCTTTGGTTCGCGGCTGCATGGCGCATGGTTTATATTATGCAAACTCGTTTGCAGTGACTTTTGCAGTGTACTTATGCAAATGAGTTGACTGTTGCTGACCTCAGAGTGCGAAAGGCAAACTCGCAAAGTGCTGTGCACCTCTGGTACATGTACAGTGCGGGGATCGTGTTTTACATCATTGTGCTTCGTGGCCACGCAAGTCGCCCCGCGTGATTAGGCGAATGCCCTGTGGGGTTTTGGGTGTTGTCTTGCGTGGCACATGCTGACAACAATCGTGCGTGACAACACGCAAGGTCTAAAAACGTGGTACGAGACCTTCCAGTTCAGCCCTTCCTGAACTTTGCTGAGAAAGCGTGCGTCTTTAACGTCCTTTGGGGCGAACTGTTGCGTCAGTAGGAAACCGCTTTAGATACTACATTTTACACAACAATTGTGCAGCGCAAAAAGATAAAATTTAACAATGCAACAAAGTAACGGCATGTATGTGGCGGCATCCAGTCATTTCATTTCAAGTTCATTTTAATTTCTGTTTCTTTTCAATTATGCCATTTCATTTTCTCACTCCAGTAAGAGGATGGTTTGGGACCACTTTGTTCACACAGTGCAGGAACAGTTGAGTGTAACTGCAGTGTGAAGTAGAACCAGTCAGTATAAAATTATAGTGACATCTGTATAGTCACCAAAGCTTTGGCCAGGTAAAGGCTTGCTTCGTACATTTTCCATCCCTGTGAAAATATTCACTGAGATTTCAGTTGTAAGTCATGACAATTTCGAATCTGTTACCCCTGAGGACTTAGGGGGCTGGGGCCAGCAAAGAGTCATGACTTTCTGGTTTCCCATCTTCTCTTTGGCCAACTGTAAGGATAACCACAACGTTGATGGAACTTTGGCTTCCCTTGTCATGCAGCATTTTGCTGCTAAATTCTGTAAGTTAGTGTTGATCTGATCAAGAGGCATTTTTAAGCTTGCACATTCAACCAGTTTTGTTCTGAAGTACACTGCCAGGTAACTTCAATTTAATTTGTTTAGCCTGAAAAGGTGACTTTGGGGTATCTTGACATTGGACATAATCATCATCATCATCACAGAAATCATCATCATCACTGATTCTTTACAATTAAAGCAGGATTTCCAAACAAAAGAACTTGACCTGTCGACCTGTCAGCTTACAGATGTACCGTGTGGCCAAGACCGTCATTCTTTATAGGAATTGAAAATTGAAAAAAAGAGCTGTAGGATACTCTTTATTTCTCTGCCAAGACGGTTTTGTGGGAATGCCTGTTCTGGTTGCGTCACTGACAGACCTTCAGGGGTGGAATTGTGACGAGTTGTCTGGCTGGTCTAGGGGTCAGGCCACGTGCCCGTGTGGCTGCGGGCCAAGGAGGTTCAAAACCCCCTTGGCCTGACCCCCTTCCGCCGAAGCCACCACAATCCCACCCCCCAAAGTTCTGTCAGTGACCAACCAACATCCAAACATATTTAGATTAGGATGTTTAGATTCATGATTATTTGATAGGTGGTACGACTTTGTGAGAACGCATGTCTACCTCGTCACTGACAGCCCTTCGGGGGTGGCATTGTTACAGCAGTCTGGCTGGTCCCAGGGTCCAGGCCTGGGCACAAGGTCTTACTAAGGTGGTCGGTAAAAAGACCACCTTAGTTGGACCCCATCCAGCCAGACTGCCACATTCCACTCCCAAGAGACTGTCGGTGACTAGGTAGACATGCGTTCTCACAAAGCCGTACCACCTAATTGATCTACAGTCAAACCTGTATTAGCAGCCACCTTTGCATAGCGACCACCTGGCCATTGCGGTCACTTTTTGTCAGTCCCTTGGATTTTTCCCATTGACCTAAGCATTAAGAAATGGTCTATAGCGGCCACCTCTCCAACGCGGCCAAGGCCACACGATTTCCGGTCCCGTAGATGCAGAAACACTGCATATTGTGGCCATCCATGCGACAGGGCCATTTTGGCGAATTTACCAACATTGCGCATAGAAATATCAATCATTGTCGGTAGATTTGACTTTGGCAGGGTCAGTTGAATTATAAGACGGTCGAGACAATGTTACTTGGTGAGAAAGATCAGTGGGTACTGCAATCATGTGCATTATTGCACTAGGTCAATTGATCAGTATTTTCTCTATAGTGGCCACATTTGTCCAGTCCCTTGAGTGGCCGCTATAGACAGGTTTGACTGTATTCTGTTCTTTTATGTATGATAGTCTGGACCTTACCAATCTGGACCTTTCCATTAACTAGATCTTATTAAAGGAATTTTTCCTACTACTGTAGACATTTCAAACTGCAAAATCTGTCCATTACATTTTTTGTCTATTAAATTGTAGTTGTAATAGAAACAAACCATGTAGAAAATTTTCAGTACTCTGTTGCTGTAGCAACTAGATGTGAAAAAGTACTTTTGATATCTTGACAATTGTTTTGTAACAATGTACATTTCATTGCAGTGGTAATATTTGGTAGAGAATACTAATAAAATGTCCTATGCACTGACAGCGACTTGTGTATTTGTCATTTTCTGCCTTGCGATATCCTTATGATAAAAAGTTATGAGATTAAGAGCTGTCCTCGGCTTTCGGAATGTATATTCATCAGATCTTAAATTTACAGAATGAGAATGATTTCAAACTGCAAACAAAAGGACACTGTAGAACATATATAATGGTTTTCAGATTGACTTACAGAAGTGTACATATTCTAGTAACATGGAGTGGCTGCAGTATCACATCATGTTACTAGACTAAGACTTTCTGTTAGGCAATTTCAGGCTATTTTCTATTCTTTTACCTGCAACTTTTGTGATCTTTGTATTACATGCAAGTAGTACTTAGTAACCTATAACTAACACTACATTATCAGACTTAAAACTTCCACAGCTTTTCTTGCAGAAGTTTCATCATCAGTATCCTTGTTTAAACAAGACAGTCCTTTAGTCTAGTAAAACATCACCCTCAGGAATAAGAACTTCAAGCAAGAACTCTGGGCACTGCAGAGCGATTATTATATGCATTTTAGATAAATTTGATACAAAACCTACCACTGGTACTCTTCCATGAAAATTAATGATGAAACAGTCTGCAGTTTCAGGCCATTTCAAACAATTTCATTCTTTAAGTTAGTGCAGAAATGATTGCACCCTCTATATATGGACTGAGAAGCAAGAACACTTATAGGACACTGTAGAACAATTGATGCATTTCAAATTACTTTAAAGTAACCATTTTACAGACAATCTAGCACTTTCTCAGTATAGAAACTGAATTGCATCTTTCGTGCACTTCTCTTCCTTCAATCGGGACTTTATTTTGTGCTCGTTGGAATGCGTACAAATTAAATTACAATGTCAAACTAGAATTTCCACTTCTTAATTAGCATTGAGACATACTATTTAGCCTAAGTTGCATCACCATTCTTGTCATTTTAAAAAGAGAGTCCTTTCATCTGATACTATAGCATTTTCTGCACTTAAACATATTATTCAAACTAGACTAAAATTCAAGCAAGAACACATAGGGCACTGTACAGCAATTGGCACTTTTCAGATTTGGTACATTGTATATACAGAAAACCTACTTCTTAGTAGTACTATAATAGTACATAAGTGAGCTTGCAATTTCAGTCTTTTAGTCTACCAGAAATCACTGTATCATCTAAATCTGGACTAAGAACTTAAAAAAAACTCAGTCTGGACACTGTAGATTGATTGATGCATATCAAAGGAACAGAAAACCCACTTTCAGTCTAGTAAAATGAAGTGTATTTTTGCACAAATTCTAACTCATTGGTCAGAGTGGGAGTATTCTTTGTGCTAAGTAGTACCACCACAATGTCAGACTAGAACTTCAACAAAAGCAAGTTGCTTTTTTGTAAAGTTTCATCATCATCCTCATTGTCGTCAGTTGAGCAACAAAGTTTAACATTTAGGACACTGAGGCCATTTCAATGCACATCAAGCCAGAGAAAAGGGGAGAAATCTCTGGATTGTCAATACACGGAGGATGGGAAATTTTCCCAGAAGCCCTAGCAAAGCTCAGCTCAATAGTCGAAACTTAGGGGATACACTGGAGAAACACACCCAGCAGAAGAGGACATATTTCCTGTGTGTATCTTCCCTTATTCCCTAGTCAGACTGGTTCTTAATATCAGTTTGCTTTCAAGGATACATATCTGAAAGGTTTCCTTGCCCCCATTAGAGATCTAGACTGTGATTCCAATGTGTTTCTCATGGGTTTCATGGTAATCAATCACTCCCAGGAGGAGAGCATAGCAGACAGCAGGCTGGCAGGTCCTTGTGTTTCTGAGGGTGGAGCTATTGGGCATGGATATTAATAATGTTTACCATAATTGGGTTTCACATGTGTCTACTGTATGGCTGAGCTTTGCGAGGGAGTCTTCTATTCTGTGTATCTTAGAGTAGGCTTGGGGTTCATAGCGTACAGGACACAGTGAGGTTCAATAGACTGTGTTGGTACGGCCACATCCAAAGAATGGAAGAGGAGATAGAAGTGGCCCAGGAAATCACAGAAATCAGCATAGAGGGAAAGAACCCTTCTGGGCGACCTCGAAAGAGATGGATGGACAACATAAGGGAAGACAGACTTCCTCAACCTTCATAACGTCAACCCAAGTGACTGCGAGGACGCCCAGGCGAGCTGCCATCAAGCCCCCTTATCCACATGCAAGCACGTCTAACCCCCAAGGGATGGGGAACAACAGACGTTAAACTGGATAGTGAGTGAATGAGTTAGGCTGAAAACATCCTTTGACATGAATATTATTAAGTACTCAAATACTATAACAGCTGACCACGGTTTGCAGTTGGTCATATCTCTTGTGCTTTCTTTTCACTATGATTTGCACTGTGTCCATTGTGATTGGAAAGCTAACAGTGCTAGAATACACTCTGGTAGTGCGAACAAGGACACATCATCAGTGATGAACCCGGGGTCATTGGGTGTTTCAGGTCTTTGATCATCATACACCCTCGCCCAGGCCACTCAGCCGAGGTTGATCATTCCCCGACCTGTGTCCGTGTGGCTTCCACGGTTTCCCCCTACGGAACCACAACCAACGTGAGGCTTTCTCTGCAGCCTCCAGAATATCCCTGATGGATTTCCGAAGCCGGAAACCTCTTACTCTAAGAAGTTTTGATACATAAGCCAAAGATTGCCCAGCGAAACCGTGGCAACCAACCTCAACTGGTACACACCGGGCTCTCCACCCCTTACTCTGGCTTTGTACTACAAGCTCGGCATGCCCTCTTCCGTTCGTCCAGGCTTCACTTATTCGCTCCTCCCAGGGTACAGTTAACTCCAGCAGAACCACTTGTCTGGTTAACTTCGGTCAATGGCTACGTAAGGAGCACAGTCTTGACTATACGACCAGGTCTCGGAAATGCTCATTATGATTGCCTCGCTACAAATCAGGGTAGTAGCCAGCCTGAAATCATTTTCCTTCCCCCCGATTTCGAATCCTAACAATTAAGGCGGAAGTTCGTATGGGGGTCCGGTCTACATTTTCAATCTAGACCCTCTAAAATGCTTGAAGTGTAAATTTTCTGTGTAAAGTGTAAAAAGCTGTTTAACGGCATCTGTTTTGGTGAATAATCACACAAGAGTTTTTGGAATGGTGACAAAAGTGCTTTAGCCCAGTTCACCTCACACACTGCCACACTTATGAAGAAGCCAGGCACACACACACACACACACACACACACTCACACTCACACAACTTTGCTTGAAGACCAACCATAATTTTTAGTGTCCTCATTTTCAACACAAAAATGAGTACATTTTGTACTTCACGCCATTTGTCAAACCTAAAACTGCACTAACGGACTAGTCGGCAGAACTATCCCGGTCTCCAAGACCTCGCAAGGGGGTAAGCCTCCTCAAAACTGACCATGTTTTGTGGTGTGGCACACCTACCGCCCCGACGCCGCCGAAGTTAGCCTTTCCAGGGTCCTGGATACCTTAGCCCTACCACAATAGACATGAACTGCCGACTGCTAACTAGCTATGAGGACACACTTCCTATATTTGGGATGATTGCAAAGTGGAAGAAGTTGCGTTCAGTCCACACGACATTCTTAAAAGGCCCCTGGGCACAATTTAACAGGTCAGCTTGCGCCACAAAAGTCCAACACCCTTTTTACGACGTATTCCAGGCTTTCCGTGTGCACATTGAAGTTAATTCTCAACCCGAAGCCTTTACTGTGAGATACATGATAACTTTTGTAAAGAAGTGTAAGTGTACTTGACAATTTTTTTTTGATAATTTTTTTTTTTGATAACCATAAGATGACCAGTTTGGATGACAATTTCTGCAAGTACACAGATAAGATTCTTGGGAGACAACTTTTTCAAGGTCATTAAATTTTTTGTTCTCCTGGACTTAAGTGCAGGATATCTATGGTCTTCTATTTTGCAAAGACCATTTATTTATCAAAATAGTCTATAGTACAATCATACTCTCCCAATCTGTGTAGAGTTTGATAGGTCATCCAGATTGGTCAGATACTGCATTGGGACATATTTTTAGGCCCATTCCTGCCTTGATAAGGTTTCAGGGGGCCTATTCCCTGTTACCACATCCCACGGTTTGGCAATGACATCACTTGACTGGAGGTTTGTCTTGGTGCCGTAAGTTTGTAATCCTCCAGAATCAGTTGTTCGGAATCATCTCCAAAACCAGCTGTCTGTCCCCTAGCCAGATTGTCTGAATCACAAGGCGATGGAGTACAGAAGTCGTTTTTTTTTTTTCAGATGAAGCTGGATGGTCTCTGATGTAAGATGACATTGGAGATGGTTCGTACGGCACAATCAACAGCAGATATACACGGCTCATCATTTTTTTTTTTCAGATGAAGCTGGATGGTCTCTGATGTAAGATGACATTGGAGATGGTTCGTACGGCACAATCAACAGCAGATATACACGCCTCATCATTTTTTTTTTTTTTCAGATGAAGCTGGATGGTCTCTGATGCGCGATGACATTGGAGATGGTTCGTACGGCACAATCAGCAGCAGATATACACGCCTCATTGTTTTTTTTTCCAGATGAAGCTGGATGGTCTCTGATGCGCGATGACATTAGAGATGGTTCGTACGGCACATTCAGCAGCAGATATACACGTCTCATCGTTTTGTTTTTTTTTCAGATGAAGCTGGATGGTCTCTGATGCGCGATGACATTAGAGATGGTTCGTACGGCACATTCAGCAGCAGATATACACGCCTCATCGTTTTGTTTTTTTTTCAGATGAAGCTGGATGGTCTCTGATGCGCGATGACATTAGAGATGGTTCGTACGGCACATTCAGCAGCAGATATACACGCCTCATCATGTTTTGTTTTTTTTTTCAGATGAAGCTGGATGGTCTCTGATGTAAGATGACATTGGAGATGGTTCGTACGGCACAATCAGCAGCAGATACACGTGCCCCACCAGAAAGGCAGTAGTTACGATGGCGTTACTGCGATGGTCCTTGATGTGCGATGACATTGGAGATGGTACTAGTAGTACGGCACAATCAGCAGCAGATGCACACGCCCCGCCAGCAAGTCTGAATCACAAGGCGTTACTGCGATGGTCTCTAGATCTGATGCGCGATGACATTGGAGATGGTCATATAGGACAATCAGCAGCAGATATACACGCCTGGCTAGAAAGTCTGAATGACAAGGCGTTACTGCGATGGTCCTTGATGCGCGATGACATTGGAGATGGTCATACGGGACAATCAGCAGCAGATATACAGACCCGGCTAGAAAGTCTGAATGACAAGGCGTTACTGCGATGGTCCTTGATGCGTGATGACATTGGAGACGGTCGTATGGCACAATCAGCAGCAGATACACACGCCTGTCAGAAAGTCTGAATCACAAGGCATTACTGAGATCATGGTTCTTGATGCGCGATAGCATTGGAGATGGTCGTATGGCACAAGCAAACAGCAGATATACACACCCGGCCAGAAAGGCTGAATCACAAGGCGTTACTGCGATGGTCCTTGATGCGCGATGACATTGGAGATGGTCGTATGGGACAATCAGCAGCAGATATACAAAATGTACACGCCCGGCCAGAAAGGCTGAATCACAAGGCGTTACTGCGATGGTCTTTGCTATACGACAGTGGAGCATCTTCACTGTTCGTTCGTGTTGCTGTCAGTCTTGACGTGTAGGACGGAATCAATAGCATCACGGCAGATGTTTCTTTGATGGTCAATCAGCTGTGCTCATGGATGGATTCATATACCAAAACCCGGGATGTGGCCATTTTTTTTCATTTTTAGGGGGCCCATTCCCGCCCCTTTGAGGTTTCAGGGGGCCTATTCCCTTTTTTTTTCTTTTTTTTTCTTTTTTTTGTTTGTTTTCTTTTCTGTTTGTTTTCTTTTTTTGTTTTCTTTGTGTTTTTTTTCTTCCTTTTTTGTTCTTTTTTTTTGTTGTTTTTTTCTTCTTTTTTTTTGTTTTTTGTTGTTTTTTTTTCTTTTTGTTTTTCATTTTTTTTTCATTTTTTTTTGTCCCTTGCAGCATGGTTATGTGTAAGTGTATGTGTAATGCTATGTGTATGCGTGTATGCATGTATGCAATTACCAATACATGAATCACCACAGGAAGTTCAGCTTCTCAAGCTTCAGGTTGAGAACTTACCTTCAAGGTTCACAAGGGAAACCGGGAATAAATCATAAACAGCGCGCTGAACGTCTGCAACGCGGGCCGACCCGATAAACCATGTACAAAGCACTTCGGAGAACATAGCGTGGACTTATAACAACTTCATCCACTCAACATCCCAAAGCTAATAGTAATCGGTATAATTTGGAGGCCATCAACACCTGCTTTCCCTGCTTAGCACAGACAGCAAGAGTATGGTAGTTGAACACACATCACTACCAGTGGATTAGCCCCCTTGTTGTGTAAGTGACTGCACAAAAGTTGTGCGGTCTGGGGCTACAGAAATGGAGATGGAGGCCGCTCTCTGATGCACCATCTGGTGCAGCAAGGACTTTAAAGTCCAGCTCCCGAGAAACAAAGGCGCACACACGCACTCACACACGCACACAGTAGGTGAACAAGAACATCAGCACTTATCATCTCAAGTTGCATCACCGTTATAACCCCCCACCCCCATTGGACAAAGTATAATCCATGACTAAGTAGTAGAGGCACTAGATTTAGCCCTTGCAATGTCTTGGATCACATCATATTGTCCAATTATGTTCATGAACAAAGAAAAGCGTGCTTCTAATCACCTGTTTGATCATTTCTGCATATTAAATACTGATGCCAAAGTACTAAACATCTTTGTTTTTTACATGCTTCAGCTTTGGTCATCATACAGAACCTGCAAGACTGATGGTTGGGAAATTCAAAGTTCAATGCAGAAAGTGGACTGTTAATGTTATAGAGGTATTGACATCAGAGATTTGGGTACTTATATAAGATAGACCTACAAGTCATGGACTTGAATGAGATACTCATGGGCTAATCTGCAAAGCCATTATACAACTCGACTGTGTAATGACCCAAGAATGTAGCCATTCAGCACCTTGTGCTCAAACTTCACTGGCAAAGGTCTGTCAACAGAATCTGTCAGACAAAACATTGGTTTGTAACAAGACCGCCTAACCCTTGTGATGCCAGTAAAGTTTAACAGCCTTATGTCACTGTCACTGGGATTGAACCAAAATTATGATGCAAGGAGCTGCCCATAGTCAGGAAAAATTTGGTAAGCATAGGGTAAAATGGTATACCAGTCGTGCATTGCATACCACATAGCTTTGTTGCACTAAGATACCCTGGGCCCTATGCTGTGAAGAAATCCTAGTGAGAATTAACACTGAGGATAATACTGTTACACTGTATCAGAGAATGGACAGGCACGACACTAAGTTAAGAAGAAGAAAAAAACTGAGAAGTGCGGAGAAAACTACACAAAGTTGCCACATCTTCTGTGGTGCCCTAAAGGCAAATGCTAATCATAGTTAAGGGATCATATTGTCTAGAAATCTCCCCTTTCTCGATGGGCTAGATGGCATAATAGATGGCACTGAGTGTTGTTGGTTTCTGATCTTATAAACAAAGAGCTTTGGAACTTTTTGGAATTGAAGTCATGACTGAAATGTATGTTGTCTTGCTCTCTTAATCATTATGACTCAGTGTCCTAACTCTTAAAATGTTACTTAACTAGAAAAACTACTAACAGTTCATAGTAAGAAGTTATGAAATGGCATTACAATTAAATTCTCTCTAAGTCATTTGAGGTTGCAAAGAAACCATCTATACAAGGCCAAAGAGACAACCTAGCTCATTCTTCATCACTTTCCTGTTAAATCTGAAATGCACCAATTCCTCTACAGTGTCTATTTCTTAATTCTTCAAACTTCAGAAAACTAGAACTTTTAACCTTTAATCTGATGCACCTGGACCCATTTAACATTTGAGATCCAGCACACCTAGATAAAACTACCATGATTTAACATTTGAGATCCAGCACACCTAGATAAAACTACCATTTAACATTTGAGATCCAGCACACCTAGATAAAACTACCATTTAACATTTGAGATCCAGCACACCTAGACAAAACTACAGTTTCTGTACATCTTCCTATTATATTATGCATTTGGAAAAGCACTCGTGGAAGAGCTGGGACAGTTTAAGCCATTACTTTAGTGCTGCAGTTTAGGCAAGGAGTTATCAATTGGTCTAGTTAGATTCTCCCCAAGTCATTTTTATCCATTGATTCAACAAGACGTCAGGAAGAAAAAAACTGGAAGAGAACCTAGCACCTGATTCAAGGCATTTTCTGTTAATTCTGAAATGCATTGTGCTCTACAGTGTCCTGCAAAAATTTCTTCAAACTTCAAGTATCCTTTCAGGATTGGTGCTTTATAATCTTAAATAATGCAACTAGAACCAGTTAACATTCACTTAGAAATCCAGTGCACCTAGAGTAGCATCTGGCTATTAGACGCATTTGGAAAATCTAAACACCCTTGAAAAAGAGAGGGCAGTTTAAGATTTAAGATATAATTTCAGTGCATGCAAAAGACATTGCAACAGTTTAATTTCCTGTGAAAATCTTCAGAAAGACAAAATTCTAGGATCATACAAAAAAACTTATGCAGTGAAGGGAATTCTTATTCTTGTTATAAATGCACCATACTCTCCAGTGTCCTACAAATCTTCAAGTATCGACTCCGAATTGTCACTTTATAATCATTTTCAATATGCCATTGAAGCACCTATATATCTGCAATACAATGTATACCAGGTTTCATCTGCCTAAGTGTACTAAATCTTGTACATATACACAATGTACTAGCACCTGAATCAAGAGTTATCTTTTCTGTTAATTCTGAAATGAACCATGCTCTTCAGTGTCCAAAAATCTTCAAACTTCAAATATCTATTCCAAATTGTCACTTTATATAATCATTTTCATTATGCCATTAAAACACCTATCTGCTGTACATGTATAACAGGTTTCATTTGCTTAAGTGTACCAAATCTTGTCAATATATACTACATACTAAGACTAATTTATGCAAAAATATTCAGTGGTTCTATGTTAGCGGTTTTCGCGATGTCCACTTCATTGCGAACTTAAAACCACCGCGAACATATTTCCATCATAGTATGGGACTGCAGTCTGTAGCGGTACCGCAAACTTAAAACACTCCACTTTCCCTGCTGACGCGAAAGTTAATCCCCATGAACTTAAATGCATTAACAGAAGTAGCTACTAGCGGAAGAGTTCGCGACAGTACTAAATTCAGCACCAAGGACAGCTCTGTACTCTCAGTTCCAGATATGAACTTAGTTTAGTAATTCTAGACACAGGGCTCGTAATTCTAGACAAAGGCACCAGACAAATTTCACCTGCACCACTCTAAGTTTAAGAAGTATTGATCATTCCCGAGGAACCATTGCTATTTTTTTTTATACTTAAAGTAGGTGGTAACAAACAGCCAATGCAGCTAATAACAGACCACATACAATGTACACCTGCATCATATAGGACATTTACGTATAAAGCCCAGTACATGGACAAGTTCAGGTTAGGTGCAGATAGACACCAGAAGCTCCAATTTTACCTGCAATAAACTGCATATTCAGGTGGCATTTCGAGCCCTGCAGACACCAATAAATTATCCATGGGAAATTTTCCAGCACCAATAAACCTGACAATACTCTGTGCATATTGTCAGCTTTCTGTAATTGCCATAGATACACCTATCTGTATTATACCTGTCATTTGTTCAAACTTTGTGTACACGTAGTTGCTACATGTACTTTTAACTACTTATAAGGTCCAGATTTTATTTAAGGTACTGTATTAGACAGTGTACGTTAATATTCCACCTGCTGGTAAAATACATACTAAAACCTTTGAAAGAGGGAAAGGACGGTTTGAGGAAATACTGTAAATGCAGAAATGTTCGCAGTGGATTAATGTTCGCGGTTTTCGCGGCGACCACTTTACTGCGAACTGAAATCCACCGCGAACATTTTTCTGTAAAGGTATTAGATTGCAGTCGATGGTGTTACCGCGAAATTAAATCCACCGCGAAAAGTCATTTTCCCCTCTACCGCAAAATTAAATCCCCGCGAACTTAAATGCATTTACAGTACTCGAGTCAGTACCAAATTGTGCATGGATATACATTGATTGTAGACCTTACTTGTAACTACTAGTATGATGAGGTCCAGCATTTTCTGATATATCAATGCTCACAAGCTATTCAAGGGCCAATAACACAATGTAAAACAGTATAATGATTCAGAAAAACGTTTACGACTTGATTTTGAATTACCGTAGTCAAGCTGTGAAAAGCAAACTAATAATTAATATATACCATACTTTCTCGGTTGAAGTACCAACTTTTTAAACTTTTCAACATCCAAATTTGTTCACAAAGCGTTGTCCAAGTCGAGTTGTGTACTTAATTTGTTGTTTTTGCCTGGACAAACATGGAAGAGGACCCCAAACCAGCTAGGAACCCAGATTTAGAATGCGACCACTTGTGGCCTGGAACAGACGTGTAAGACTCATAATAATAAGATAAGTTTTGATGCAGAAAGGTAGTACTGACAATGAAAACTATCTTTGAACAACAGTGTGCTATGATATTTCCACCATGATCTCCTTTCTCCAATCACTCCATTGTTTAAAACTGCCATTTTAAATGTGGCTTTAAACACTGGCATGCATAAATCTTGCTTTACTTTTTCTTGTCTTTGGTCCAAAATACAATCTCCGAACCAAAATCTTTTACACATATACTGTTAGGCTTTACCACAAACCTGAATTTTTTTCAAAGTCAAAGTTGAGCAATATTTACGGACTATTAACTGTATCATCTGTAAGCTGACATCGACTGCCTTGCATTGCAATGACTTCTGGGTACAGACTGCAGTTACGTTCTTTTGGGACTTTCTGGTACTTTCCCTGAAAAAATATTGGAGGAATCGTTGTAGAAAATTTTCCATTCTTGCATCTTGACCCCACTAATCTCCGGAGTGATTTTTTCAATGTGACAATCTCTGGGTTGGCAAAAGTCGGCCATATGATTCCCCGCAGATGTTAATAGAGTAAATATGCAGCATTTGCTGTAACGGTTGCGATTCTTCAGAGCCCAGACTCAGGGCACAGGCGCAATGACAGAAGAAACAAAACTGTGGCTACTGCATCAGCATACTGTGTTTCATGCCCAGACGGCAGCAATTCAGCAGAGAGCCAAATCTGGAGCATCGCATTGAGAATACATAATATACACATTAATAAATTTTAGTCCCATTGAGGTGTCAAAGCTTTTATACTGAACTGTTCTGTTCTGTTATCAATATGTTTTCACCAGATCTTGGCCAGAAATTTATTAAGTTAATTTCAATCAACAATTTAGTTTTGAATATCCTAATGATAAAGGAACAACAACCAAGCCTCAAATGATTAATATTTATATGACAATTAAATCGTGCTCTGTAGTCTCACTTGATTACTTTCACTATGAAACAAAAGGCTCAAGAAAATAACTCGGCTTCATATTCAATAGTCACGACTTGCTACTGATTTGACTGTAATACAAGAATGGTAATCTACCAGTCACTTGTTCTGTTCTGTTCAAATATTTTGACTGAAAGGTAAATTAGGATAATTCATTTTGCTTCAGGTTCATTAAATCTGGTGTTTGAAGAATGAATCGCACAGGGAATTTTCAAAATATTGCAGTCTAAAACCACGTGCACTGTCCTTCAACTTGATATCTATTCATTAAACAACTGTCACAGCTCTTGTCTGTGTTCTAACCCTTATGTAATATATTGCAGATGGAACCATTGAGTATTTCCCGGGCCCATGGAATGGCAGAGTTGACCTGGTGAACGGGAAGGACTTGAGGATCCCCAGTGTGTCTCGAGATGACGATTCTGACAGGGCCTCGGTGAAGTACCGGTGTTCACAACCCACGGGCGGGGTGGGAGGAAGCCACACTCTGCACGTTAGATGTAAGTTTTGTATCATTGGTGCCCAAATCATTTGCCACACAATTGTGCAACCAACCAATACTACTACCTACCTACCTACCTCGTCCCTTGACCTCCAGGTCGTTGGGGGGACAAGGTAGACATGAAGATGGAGAGTTGTCTCCAGGCCCGTCTGCTTCTAGCTATAGTCAGCCTTTCCTGCAGGTTGAGGGATGTCCACTCTGTGATGTTGTCTTGCCAGGTTTTTCTCTGACGTCCACGGCGTCGCCCTCCTTCCACAGTGCCCTGTAGCATTGTCTTAGCCAGGTTGTTGTGGCGGGTCACATACCCGTACCACTGTAGCTTCCTTCTCTTGACTGTTGACAGCAAGGGTTCTTGTGGGACAACGAGACTGCGTACCACTCACCACACATACCAATACGGCTGCTATATTCCACAGGTAGTGGTGTTCATGTGCAGTGCTAATAAGCAGAGAAAATTATTTTCATTCTGTAAGTCATCAGTATCATTTTGAAAGTCTTTGGACCAGTTGTACTGGTCAGTCGGCAGCATTGGACCCCACGGTTACAGACCTGGCCAGGGCTTGAACCAGGGTTTGGTCAATTTGTAGAATGGATTAAGTATTTAAAAACATTTCATCCACATGTCAGATTCCTTTACAACGGCAGATTGCAAAATATAATACATTTTAAATGTAAATCCTGCTGTAAAAATTGAAAAAGGGGAGGGGTAACACTTATTGTAGATGTACTTGTTTTTTAATACAACATTATTTGTTTCAGACCCTCCCAGCTCAATAACAGTCACTGGCTACAACAGTAGCTCTGCCTTGCACCCCAGGGATGAACTGCAGCTGTCCTGCACGGCCAGTGACAGCAAGCCTGAACCAAGTTTTGCCTGGCACAGGAATGGCCCAAAAATTGAAGACGGCAACACTCTAACCATCAACCCTATCAAACTTGAAAATAATGGTGACATCATTACGTGAGTAGTTGGATGTTGCGTTTTAACGTTTAACAGCGATAAAATCTCTTTTAAAAAGTCATGTTTTTTGCTACAATTGTACACAATACTACCCTACAGTTTCATCTGTTACTGGATATGGTGGTACCGCGCCATCTGGCGAGGTAGCGGGGAATTTCACCACGGGCCGGTCACATGACTCTCCCTGGCCAATCGCAGCAGTCTCAGATGAGAAGCTCTTCCGTCAAGTCAGACATTCCAATCACTGCCGGCATTATTCGGGTTTATTTCGTTTTTTCGGCGGGTGTAACTTCATACACCTAGTTCCCAGTACGTTAAGCCCCTAAGTACAACCTTCAGGATGCGAGGCGCCGGCAAGAGGAAGACAAGGCCTCCCGTTCGCTTCGGCGACTATCAGCTCGATGACCAATACGCATGGTCGGACCACGCTTCACTTCGGGATTGCCCTTCACCGGTCGTCAGTTCTCTCTCTCCGCCGATAGACGAGCTGGAGGACGAGATTGACCACCAACTAGCTGAGGTATCGAGGAGTATTGAGAGGATCCAGTTAAACGAGGCACGCCTCCGGGAGCACGACCAACAAACCAAACCCAAGAAAACGCAGCGCAACCCCCCTCCCCAAACCAGGGACATACGTCAGGATGACGTTCCTCGCAACTCCCGCGTGCGGATGACGTCACCCCCACGCGCCTTCTCGCGAGACCCGGACTCACGCACCTTCTCGCGAGATTTCGGTCAAGATGGGAGGGGGGCTCCTCGGAAGAATCCCTCTAGGCGTCCAGCGCATACAGACGAGTACGAACAGACCCGCGGCTACCCGTCCCTGCGAGACATACGTTCCATGAACTATCTCCAGGATCCTTTCACGTCAGCCAAGCGAGTCCGGGCCCAGCCGAGGCAGCCACCGCCCGGCGACACGTTCGGCTGGGACCTCGACGGCGATAACAACAGGAGACCCAGGCGGCAGCGGGACTACTCTTCAGCGTCGGACGACGATGACAAGCCTTACCGAGGTAAGCGACGGCTTCGTAGCGGGTTGTCTCGCAAATCTCACGATAAAGTAAAACGTGAGGTCAGTTGGCCCCATGAATTCGTATTTTCGGCGTCCTCCAAACTTGAACACGACCAATTGACATGGGACCAGTTCCTGGCTGGCGAACTGGCCATTATCCTAAGTAAGGACACTGATCCGTATGAGAGCTACAACAGAGCCCAGATTCTGCAGGGTGTAATGCTGGACATTCCACATTACACATTCAAAGGAGTCCGAAACTTCTATCGCACCATGTTACGTCGTGCAGAACACGCATTGCTGGACCTCGATTCTCCACATACAGTAGCACTGGTGAGAGATCTCAAGCGTGACTACCTGCGCCGCCCGACGGACGACGACGACGTCTCGCCCACAGTCAAGGTCAAGGGCAAGGCGATCAGCAGTGGGGCACCCTGTGCAGGTTACCAGCGGGGAACGTGCACGTATGCATCTGACCATCTTGGCCCGTCCGGCGCCAACGCAAAGCACGTGTGCAAGTACTGCCACAAGTTTCGACCCGACGTTCCTCTGCAACACACACCTAAAGATTGCCCCTACGCCGACAAGGCCACACGCGACGCCTACGTGGCAGCTAGGGCATGACTAGCTTTCGGGTCGTCTACTACAGACTTGAACGCTGAGTTAGGTGATGCATCAGACGTTCTTCACTTCGACAATCACTCTAGCGTTACCTTTAGTCCCCAATCAGAATTTGACAATGATTCCACTATTACATTAGGTTCCCAATCAGACTTAAGCAGTAGAACCGGCCCTGTTTTGGGACACACTACTCTCACGGAGACTCACGGTCAGGAGCCCGTCACCCTCGTCATGAACCCGCCGCAGAGCGGGGAGGCCACGGAGTGCAGCAAGGCATCGCTGGCAACGTCCCAAGACAGACCACACTCTGCATCTTCAGTCGGTAGCCTCACGCAGCACACCAGTAATGCCACCGCGGAGTCTCGGCGTTCATGCCCCGCACATACCGGACTGCGCATACAGCCAACACGACTTCCCGGCATCTCTTCGTGCTCAGGCCCGCACAGCTTTGCAGCTGGTTCAGTCGGTCTCGTCACAGCGGACATGTGGTCAGCAAATACCGTCACGACCCTTGACGTGCCTTCGCCTAAACCGATTCCTCCTCGCTCTGCCATTGAACTTCATGAGCTAGTGTACGACTCCGGGACACTCAACTTCCAGGGTTTACGTCTCCCCGTCAGTTCCAACTTGAAGATACCAGTGTGGAGGGCCACCTTGTCCCAGTACCACGACAGTAAGGTCGCAGACTTCTTAGAATTCGGCTGGCCCGTAGGTTACACCGCAGCGACACTGCCTCGGTCCACGGCACGCAACCACACGTCGGCGACACAGTACGGCGCTGATGTTGACGCGTATATAGCCAAGGAAACGAGACTCGGCGCTACCCATGGCCCCTTCGACGCTCCTCCCTTCGAGCGACTCACATGTTCGCCATTACAAACAGTGCCAAAGCGAGATTCTGACAAACGCCGAGTAGTTCTAGACTTGAGCTTTCCACCCGGGAATTCCGTCAACAGTGGTATACCCGGGCACGAATATCTGGGAGAGCAATTCAACCTTATACTCCCTAGTTACGACGCCTTCGAGGATCTACTCCGAAGCAAGGGTCAAGGCTGCTACATGTTTAAACGGGACCTTAGTCGCGCATACCGGCAGATACCAGTAGACCCGCACGATCACCATCTCCTGGGCTACTGCTGGCGAGGCAAATACTACTTTGATTCATCGTTCCCGTTTGGCCTTCGGTCGGCCGCCATGGCCTGTCAGCGGACCACCAACGCGGTGTCCTTCATCTATTCCCTCCAGGGTTTCTCCTGCGTCAATTACATTGATGACTTTGGCGGCGCAGACACCCCAAGCAGAGCGGACGCAGCATATCTCGCCCTGGGTCAAACGTTTGACGATCTCGGCTTGGCCGAGTCTATAGAGAAGGCCACTCCGCCCTCTACCGAGATGACCTTCCTTGGCGTCGGCTACAATTCCAGCGTGATGTCCAAGGTGGTGACACAAGACAGACTCACTGACACCCTGAGCGAACTCGCGCTGTGGACAGACAAGAAGAGAGCAACGAAGCGAGAAGTTCAAGCCCTTCTCGGCAAGCTCTCCTTTATCTCGGCCTGCGTCACACCCGGCCGCGTCTTCTTATCGCGTATCATCACGACCTTGAGGGGCTTACGCAGCAACCATCACAGGGTCCGCATCAGTACTGAATTCCGCAAGGACATCAACTGGTGGCTCCACTTCCTGGTGGAATACAACGGCGTCTCACTCTTGCCAGACATAGCGGGTCGCAGGGCCCCTGACGTCCCAACTACAGATGCATGCCTTTCCGGCTGTGGAGGTACCTTCAACAAAGAATTCTTTCACGCCGAGTTCCCGCCGGAAATCGCCGAGTCCAATCATCCAATACACCGTCTAGAGATGCTAGCAGTCATCGCAGCCTGCAAAGCCTGGGGCGCTGCCTGGACCGGATGCACGATAGACATCGCCTGCGATAACTCTGTGACAGTACACGTTATCAACTCGGGACGCTCGATCGACGCCTTCCTGCAGTCGTGCGCCAGGGAGCTCGTCTACCTGCAGGCCAGGCACGATTTCCACCTCTCGGCGCACCACATTCCTGGGGTCGACAATAGATTGGCTGACTTTCTGAGCAGGTGGCACATCGACGCCAAATACCAGACCTTGTTCCGCGAAGCCACGGTCAGCGAAGCATGGACAGAAGTCTCCGCAAACCACAACTGGTTTCACTTCTCCCATTCCTGGTAGAAACTCCTCTCGCTGCTCCTAGTGCAGAACGCTAGGCCAGCAAACACCACCCCTCCCCAACAACAGACTCCAGCTGACCTTTCACCTTCCCTCCCGTTACAGCTACCGCCTGGCGGCTCCTACAACAGGACACCAGAGACACCCAACGGTCCGCCTTCGCAGCTTCCACACAGGCTAACCACCGGACTCACTTCGCCGCTTACCTGGGCTTCTGCGAGTATTTCCATCAACAGCCTTTCCCAGCCACCCCGCACCTCCTGTCCTGCTACGCGCAGTTTCTCAGCCGAACACTCAACTCGCCAGCCTCCATCTCTCATTACCTCTCCTCCGTGAAGCTCCTACATCACTTACAGGGTTTCCACGACCTACACCTGAAACACTTTGAACTGCAGCAAACGCTCAAAGGACTGAAGCGCAACTTACAACACCGCCCAAGAGTCCCTCATCCCGTCACCCCAGAATTCCTCTTCCAGGCCCACCTATCTCTAGACCATTCAAAACCAAAAGACGCCACCATCTGGGCTATCTTACTCGTGGGCTTCTTCGCCTACTTCAGGAAGTCTAATCTCGTCCCCCCCACAGCACGCGCATTCAAGCCAGACCACCATCTCTGCCGTCGTGACATCCTAGTTGCTCCAGAGGGCCTTCTCATCCGCACGAGTTGGTCTAAGACAATCCAGCCGAACGAAAGAGAGGTGTTGACACCAGTCCTGGCCATCCCAGGCTCTCCTCTCTGCCCAGTCGCCGCCTACAGACGCATGCTACACATCGTCCCTGCCTCACCAGACTCACCCGCCTTTCTACTCCCGTCCACGCCTCGCCGACCATGCAGACCGGTCACCAGCTCCATCCTGGAGAAGGCCTTCGCCCAACTGGTCGCCTCCGCCGGTAGGCCTCCGGGCTTTCACACCCTGCATGACCTTCGGCGCGGAGGTTACACGCTCGCCTTTGAAGCAGGCGTCCCCAGGGAACTCCGACAGCGGCACGGTGACTGGCGTTCCGACGCAGACCTGTTCTACCTGCAGCCCTCCATGGCACAGCGACTTCGGCTTCCAGCGGCCATGAGGACACTGATCCTCCAACGCACCACCTAGCCACGCGACAACATCGCCGGGACGACCAACTTCTCTTCCAACCCCAGAGAACTCTTACTCACCAACTCACACTCTCATCTCCTTCTTGGCACACCTCACTCTGTTCGGCCTGGCCTTTGACATACAGAAATGTACAGACTCTGGACTACCATTAAAAATGTCATGCGCCAAGCTGTCTGTTCGTGATCATGAGTTGGTGTAATTATGGTGGTACCGCGCCATCTGGCGAGGTAGCGGGGAATTTCACCACGGGCCGGTCACATGACTCTCCCTGGCCAATCGCAGCAGTCTCAGATGAGAAGCTCTTCCGTCAAGTCAGACATCCCCCGTCCACCCCGGCAACACAGACTCTCCCGAAGACTCTCTGCGAGGCACGCTCACAACCACCCAGCTCAGCAGAGTCAGCGCACTCTCCCCTCCCGTGACCGGGCTTCATAGACTTCAAGCAGTAGCAGAACTCACATTACGAGCAGACTCCTATTATTGCATCACAGGACAACTGACTCTAACTCTGTTCATAACCAGTCCGTTTTAGTTTAGCAGTAGCCAACTTTCGCTTAGTTTATCAAGGTTCGTAGATCAGTTAGGTTAGCAGTTTGTTATATAAGACTCGTGAGCAGAAAGGCTCACACCAAGCGCTCAAGCATCCGGCCGATGCCACGTTCTCCACAAACGGAAACTTCTAGTTAGCTTAACGACTTGTTCCGTCGGTTAGGTCGCTCGACTCCTATTATATCAAGTTTACGTACCTCGTGTTACTTAACTCTTTCACCTGTTAACGCATGCCTTCGACGTTATTCGCACAAGCCTAGTTCTCGATCATAATGTTAAAGCATACGCTTGATGCCTGGGTCGATACCCATGGCCTTTGACATACAGAAATGTACAGACTCTGGACTACCATTAAAAATGTCATGCGCCAAGCTGTCTGTTCGTGATCATGAGTTGGTGTAATTGTTTAGTTATACCTCAAATTAAGATCACATTGCCTGTCAGGCAAGAATTGGACAAGCTTGCACATAAATGTGGAAGCTTGTCGGCCACCAGCTCAAATAGGCTAGCAGCCTCTATTTTAAGGGTTGACATTGTATAGGAGCTGATGAGGAGATGACAAAATATCCTTATGTTGTCAGCTCATTTTTCTTTAAAAACTTTTCAGGTGTAAGGTGACACAACATGATGGCAATGATCCAGTGTATGACTGGGAGGGAGAGGGTGAGAGGATCATACTGTCTGTTACAGGTAAGCAGACTCAAGTATTAATTAAACAAGTTCTCTTCGTCCCTGTAGACACATGAGGCCAGGATTTTTTCTTTCTCCTATCTGTCTGTCCTGTGCCACAGTTTGTGTTGATCCTTATGGATGCCAGTTAGTCTGATACTGTTATCCTCCACATGGTTTTAGGTCTTTCTTGTTATCTTCTCCCATCTTTGACTGGTTTCCTCTTAAGGGCTGATTTTTAGTTTGTCACCCTCAGTAAATGGCCATCTTAACCCTTTGCTGTTGATTTTTGGTTGAAAGGTCCAAAAACTATGGTGAGTTTCTTTCTTCCTAAAATGCACATAACAATGTAACAGAGACATGTACTGCAGTACAGTATTGTATACAAAATGAACATTAATTAATTTTGATGTTATTTCTAACCAAACAGATGATGAGCCAGGTGATGACACCACAGTTGGAGGACCAGGGAACGGAGTCGATGTTGGACTTGCTGTAGGCCTGTCTGTGGCTGCTGTAGCTGTACTAGTGATCATCGCACTGCTTGTTGTGCTTATCAAGAAGATAAGAAATAGACCATCACCAACACCAGGTAAGACAAGGGTACTAGATACACATGCATGTAAGTCAGTTACATGAACTAGAGTAACTGTTGATTATTATGCCAGGTATAAGGAGGCAGGCTCGCACAAGAGGTAAGAACAGCCTCCAACCTTGACTTGAGGATGAGAATAGATACATTACCGGTACCACCATTTTATGGTTTTTCCTGTATTTGAGAATGTAGTTGGATAGCAATGTCTTTTTGTAATAGTCCTTATCTAACTTTGAATAACGTCCAGTTAAGGTATCTTTTCGATTTTTCCATGTTTTTTATTTTATTTTATTGAACTTCTTTGGACTTTTTGACCACATAGTACATATAAGTATTTCTGTAATGATTTTTGGTACTATGTGATTTTAATTTCAACAGACCACTCTGATTATATTAATTTTATTACATTGCAGTATCTGGAGAGGATGGCCATGGTAGCCCAGGAAATGGAGGAATACAAATGGTAATGAAACATCTTTTTCAGCTAAGTCTTTCATCCAATCAGCAATATTACTAATCAGCTGTAGAATATGAAGTTCAACATAATGTTTACTCATATGTATTACACATCATAATACATTTTACCAATACCCAGTAATTATAAGATTATGAGGCATAAGGAAACATTGCCTTGTTTTTCATTAGATCCAACAGGTAGACTAATCCTTAACTTACGTCGATGTAGGTTAGACATCCAGGTAATAAGATACACCAAAAAGTAGTTACTCAAGCAAATGGATATGGTTTTGGAAACGATCAGACGTTTCGGATAGAATCCACTATGATCCTTCGTCAGTGACACTGAAGTGATCTGGAAGAAACAGGTCTTTAATACTCTAACTATGAATGAAGACAATTTCAGATGTCCAATAGGAAACATTGTTAGACAATTCAGACAGAAGACAATTTGGATTCCAAGGAAAACAAATTTAAGGTAAGGCAATATCAAGCTGAAGACAATTTGGATTTCAAAGGATAGCAAGGCTAAGACACAGTTAATGCAAATGGCTCAATTAGCTCCTGTTGTTTTAGTTGCAGGAGTTGTTTCAGTTGCAATCCTTAACTTTATATATTGCAATACATGATGGTATTAAATATTGATCTGATATGTTCATGACTGTAATAATACTATGAAATAGGTAGTCACTGTGGTGCTGATGCCCGATATTTCTATGTGAAACCCTAAACCTAGAAATCTACTTGTTTTGCACCAAGCGAAGTTCTAGGGTTCGAATTTGGCTCTGTATAACGTTAAATCCTAGGCCTGTAAGTGCTAATTTTGTACTGTATTTAAGTTTAAGATACTAAATGTTTTGTTCTTTTCACATCCAGAGCCAGCTTCCCCCTAGTCATCAAAATGGCACAATCACTTCTGGAGCCCAAGATGAAATTGTAGACTCAGAGGATGGTCCAAGTGGTCCTGCCACGGGAGAGTTTGGAATTGAACATGAGGGACCACCCACCTCACCTGGAGATCATGCAGAACCAGGTATGTGTGTAATTAGGTATTTAAGTTCCCTTTAGAATATTTTCTGGTTTAGCAAAACAACTTAAAGTTAGTGAAAGGTTTACTTAATGCTAGAATAAATGTGTTTAAGACGGCCAGAGACATTATACCCTAAAATAGAGATTGGTTGTTAATGATATGTCCTCCAGCAACACAGCAACACCAAGGATGCATGAATTTTAATGCATTTGTACATATGCATGCATAGAAGCATACATTCCTTTGAGGTTAATCAATCAATTAATTTTATCAAAGATCACTTGTAATAGTGGTGCTCAAGATCAGCTAAATTAAATTATTCCTTTCCCCACAGAAGAGCCTTCAGGAGGACCAGTAACAGAAGAGTCATCTCAGGATGGTACGTCAGAACAACCACATACACAGCCGACTCAGCCGTCAAATGGGGCAGACGGGGGGTCGCTACCTTATCTTGTCATAGAATCAACAGGGGCAGGTATGGTTTTCAGAAATCCTTTCCTACACTATACAATCTGACTTTACATTTACAACAAAAATCCAGACTGATGCACAAGTGGTTTTGCGTCCATGTCCTGCTAATGTATTCTTTTCACTAGTGTGTGGCTTTATCAAGTTTTGTAACATCAACGATGTTTGACGAGTAATTCTGCAATGTTGATTGAATAAATAAAGAAAAGAGGAAAAGCAATTAAGGTTATGACTCTTACCTGAGTCTACTTTTGGTTATCTTTTGCAGGCCGACCCACCCAGCCAGAAAGCACCAGTGGTGCCCCTAGCACAATTTGGCCTGATATCTACGACATAGTCGAAAGTAATCTGCGCTCAAAGTACCGCTCTAGTTTGGCACGAGCACTGGGACTTGGCGAAACTGATATCAGCAATATTGAAGAGGACTATCATCTACGCGCACGTGAGAAGCTGCACCAAGTTCTGCTTCTCTGGAGAGAACGGAATCCAACTGCTACCCCCGAAACCCTTGCTATAGCTCTTCGCAGCTGTAGGTGTAACGCAGTTGCTAACTTGGTGGAAGAGCTTTGGCTAGGTCATAATAGGAGATAGAAATATCACGTGCTAAACTGTCCCTCCAATTGTGGAAATTGTATAACTGCATTCCATACAATATCGTCTCAAAAGAAAATGTGACAATTCTAGCCATAAATTTTAATGAATGTTAAAAATCAAAAACATTATTTCATAATGTTGCAATTAAAAGTCGTCATGTTTTACATGTAAGTACATTAATTTTTGTACTTACTTTGCCATGATGGCCAACTGCCATTTTGAATGTCACATATTGATTTAAAATTTTAGACATAGAGTAATCTGAAGAAGAAAAAGGGAAAAACTTATTGCAGCATTGTAATTTACGTTATACCTAGCCATGAATTGTTGACCGATGTACTTCCACAGGTAACTTAAACTTTCACAAATAATTTTGAATAAGTTTGAAAACCAAGCTACCTCCTGGCAGGCCACGCTGCAAGTTTCTTGTACATTTGTACATTAAAAAATATGTACATGTGTATTTTCCAACTAAGGTCACACCACACATTGAATATCTTGGTTCTCAAATTTGATATGATAAATTCTAAACCTGGAAAATCAACATGAAAGCTGAGAGGCTAATCTGTACCTTGCAATGAGTGAAGTTTTTACTTTTCAATATCTATATGTAACGCTTGTTCACCTCTATCCACAGGATAACCTTAAAATTAGTCGTTCACTTCTCACTGAACCTTTGCTTTAAAATTGTCAGAGAACCTGGGTCCAAGAAAATAAATTAGTGTGGCCTATTAAACTGGGAATAAAAGCAGTTTTCACTGCCAATCTGGTAATTTTTAAAAGTTTGAAATAAGAATTAATCCTAATGTAATGTACGGAGTTGTAAGCAATGTACTGTAGCTGGTTGTGAAAACATTTTTAGAGGCTGTTTTAATAATAGTGGGTATAATGTATTAGACTGAGGCTCACAGAAGTTTTAAAACAGAATATATGACATTTGAAACATTTTCATAAAACAACAATGTATTGTATATTTTGGGGCATTCAAGTACATGCACTACTTTATTATTGGTTTTGTACAATGCAAAGATTGACTGATTGAAATGAAATATTGTGAAAAATAGACCACTGTTGTAAAGATAAGATCCAAGGCTTTGAAACTTATAGAAAAAAAAGATAGTGAAAAATTGATGAATTGTTATGGTAAGCTTTTATTGGTGGTGTTGGTCAATTGTTTGCACCTGTACATAGGAAATTCTGTTTGTAATAATCAGCGTATTACTCAGACTAAGGAAAATCATTTTAAAAAATACTTTTACAAAAAATATAAATACAATAGATGCAGTATAATGTTGACAGTTGCATGCATCAAGCAGTACAATCCATTTTAATGAACTGTAACCTTTTGACAGGCCTGGGGTGATTTTAGCAAATTGAAGACTTTGTAATTCAAGTAAGACTGTTCATTGTATTTTTCAACAACCAAGTCTGAGAAAAAAGTTTGTGAAAATTTAAGAGAATCTAATGTAAGATATTGTCATTTTATATTTCAATGATCATTGTACAGTAACTGTGATACTTTTGTAGGAACAATTACAAGATTGTGCAACAGTGTGTATTATATTTTACAAAGTATACCTAATCTACACTTGTATTAAAAAAGAATTACCGCAATTTGCTACAAAATCTCACTGTAGATAGCATAATAAGGTTACCAGTATATATACATTCATGTCAGCGAGACTGAGTGCATTCATGAAAAGTTTTGATAATTTTGTAAATATCAATGACATGATTTCAATATCCAACCTATGTATACAAAATGAAGACTGCAATTAATGCCATTTTGGAGAGTAATATCACAATGTGAAAAAAATAAAAATCCTTGAAACTCCCTGTATAAAAATATACTTTGCAGACTTACGAAGGAGCTAAGAGGTTTTCTGGTAAAAGCAGTGGTCCTTATGTACGGGTACCTGTACATATATTTTGCACCTGTTCTTGCAATATCTTTCTACTAACTGTTAGTGTATCTCTTTCTCACATCGTGTACTAATTTAAAAATGTACTAAACAACGGAAAAGAGAGTTTGAGCCAGATCCTTGTAACTTCTCCTTTCTCTACATTCAACATGAATATTCACTGTACATATATAATGTGTCTGTTTTTGTATGTTCAATGGTAACGTGGCTTCATCAAATCTCAATTTATTACATATATCCCTCATTTTGCTGGACACAGTATTTCTAGTTGTATAAATAAGAGTTAATTCATTCATATACAAAGGCATTCAAGTCAATGACAAGTTGTTTCCTGAAAACCATCATTGCAGAAAAGGAAGTCAATGTTATTTTGTAATCATTTCCTGACTCTTTTAACCACTGTCAAAAAGGTCCTCCAAGAATGCTGGGTTGCCGGGCAACAGGCCTGTACCATTATTGCCATTAGGGGTGCTGCCATAAGGAATGATGTCACAGACTACGAAACCCTCCTCCTGAAGCTGCCTCTTCATCTGGACCTGAAATGGAAAAAAAGTCTACTATAAATATTGAAACATTCATGGTTTTATATTCACAGTATATGAGCTGACCACTCAACTTCCAAACTGAAACACTGAATAATACCTGGTCCAGGTGTGCAAAAGACGTTTTGTTTGTTTAAACCTTTCTTCATTTATGAAAATCTTGTATGAGTGATAGTCTTCTTTATATTGAGGTCATAAGAGAAGAGGTAAGAGTGAAACAGAACATAACATACAATGAATAACACATGCTTATAAAAGAAGAATAGTCCTACATGTACATGTAGGCTAGTTATAATTGTGTGAACCTGTGTTCTTGCTGCAGCACCATCCAACAAGTGGCAAAAGGACTACAGATTCTAAAACAGCATCCATGAATCAATCATCCAACATCTCTCATACTCCATTCACTACTGACTTCATGATGTAACAGTTACATACCAGGTTGTTTTGGTCAGGGCACAAGCCTACCACAGCCCCTCCACTGCCACAGAACTTCACAGCTGAACCATGCTGGAACAAATACAAAACAGGGAGATTTAATTCATGACCTTATAGTACTAGGAGACTGTACTTGGAGATGGGTGCCACTCCTAAGCAACTGTTACAGATGCACGCCGGGCAACTTCAACTTAAAAGTACTAATTAAAATGTTTCACTTGCATTTATAGGATGTTGCAGGATGCTGGTCAAAGACTTACTTTTGTTTTTGTTTTGCAGATAAAAGATTCTAAAGAAAAACAACAGAAATGGAAAGTTTTTTTTTCCTTTAGAAATAAGGCTCAACAGTCAACTTTCAGCAGCTCCCCACTCTTCCTCCATCCCTCACTCCTTCCCCCTTTCTCCATCCCTCCATCCCTCCCTAGATCCCTCGCTCCCTCCCGTACCTGTCTAGCTATCTCCACCATCTGCAGGTTTTTCTGCCCCACAGCTGCATCACCATAGATTCTTCTGCAAAAGGATAAATCAAGTGTTGATATTGCCAGACCCAACAACACAATGGTATGACTAGTACTGATTTACAGCAGGGTCTTGTGTAACAACTAACACACAGATTAAGTAGCGTACAAGCATGCATAGTTACACACAGGCAGACAAATAGAAGATGTGACAAAATAACAAAAGGGGCAACTTAATTTTTTTCCGATACAATTCCATGATCGACCTAATGAGTTAAAAGATTGTCAGCATGACGTTTCACCTTTCCTAAAAATAATATTTGACTTTCTGATTCTTATGACCCCTGACTAATAGAGCATGTTATGACCTTTTTTTTATCTCTGCAGATGAAAAGGGGTGGTTATTTATTACCTTCTTAGGTCAAAGTTCATGTTCATGAGCTCAGCCAGTTTCACAGCATCCCCTGCTTCTAGTGAAACCCTGAAAATTAAAGTATAGTTATAAACATAACTCTTTTCTTGTCAGAGAAGACAAAAATTATATGTGTAGTATCAATCCATATTTTTGGGGTCATTCCAGCATATGCAGAATGTGGACTTGGCTTAGTATGACAAGTTGCTTCATGTGTTTTGATCTAAGCCTTAACAGTTTGTCGGTCAAAATGGTGTCTTTATGCTAAAGTTATATTGTACATCTTAAGCCAGTTACACCATGATTGATACAATATCATTTATTCATTTGTTTCTTCATTCATCCACTTTAAGAAACTAATGATGACAACACACCTGGCCTGGTCTGTGTAGTCAGCAAAGGTCTTCATAGCCTCTAAAACTTCCTTGTCACCTGTAAGATAATTTAGTACCTTAAATCTAAAAACAACATTGAGAGGGAAAATCTGAGATAAAAAAGTAGTTCATGCAGTAAAAACAAATAATCACAAGTTTGAACGTTAGTATGACATACATACCATTATTAAACCTTTGTCTGACATTGCTATGGAAACGACCTGAGTCGCTGGGGTCACTGAGGTAAGCCAACCATAGGGGCGGAGCTCGGGACAGGTCAAGCCACTCATATCGGCCTGTAAATTATGAGAGAACACGTCATCACACTATTTAAAGTAAAAAGCTAGTTTAATTTTATCTGCGATTCTGCAATGAAACCTATTTCGATTCCATAGTTTTCAAAGCAAGTAGATGGTTTAAAACTATAATATTTTGAAAATATTGCAATTTCAAGCTGCTGTCCATCAACTTGATATCCCTAAATACCTCGCTTTTAGAAACAACGGATAACAAGGTGAACAAGCATCAATGTTTAAAAATGACTATAGTTTTTCAATAGCTGATATTGCAGTGTGGTTTCACTGCATTTCGTGTTTCAGCAAACCATTTAAAGAAGTCACTGTGATATTCTGCCTTGAATTACACTTGACCTCTGATTCAGATAACTGTGACCTTTGCCCTTACCATGACCTTCAGCCTCCATGATGTCCTTGCTGAAGTCCATGTACACCAGACCTTCATAAACCTGGAATATGAGCAGTAGAAACAGGTTAGATCCATGTCCACATTCACACACTGAGATAGTGAGTCCTGTCCCTGGTGCTGGTAACTAACATTGCTGAAGCCCATGTACACCAAACCTTCATAAACCTGGAGTAAGAGAGGTAGGAACAGGTTAGAACAATGTTTTCACTCACACAGATACGGATAAGCCCTGTCCTTGGTGCTGATAACCAACATTGCTGAAGTCCATGTACACCAGAACCCTTCGTAAACCTGAAAAATGAGATGTTAAGGAACAGGTTAGAACCATGTTCACATTCACACGGATACTGATTAGTCCTGTCCCTGGTGATGATAGCTAACATTGCTGAAGTCCTATACACCAGACCTTCATAAACCTGCAATATGAGAGGTGGGAATATGTTAGAAACATGTTCACATTCACACAGATACTGATAAGTCCTGTCGTTGGTGCTGATAACTAACATTGACTGTAACAATTGAACATTGACAGGAACTTTTGCGCTGGTTTTATGTTTGCAGTATTTGCTGTGGCCACTTCACCACAAACTTGTGGCCACCGCAAACATCTATTTATCCCTTGTGGCTTGTAGTATGTGACTATAGTCTATGATGCTACCGCAAACTTTAAACAACCGCGAACACTCAATTTTCCCGCTACTACGAAAGTAAATCCCCGCAAACTTAAATACAATTACAGTATTATTAGTGGCTCCTGTCCTTGGTGCTGATACTTAACATTGGTAAGTGATGTCTGTGGTATGATAGCCTACTCTGACACCTGTGGTTCCTGCCCTCGGTGCTGAATAACACTGCAGCTGCCACAATTGGAGAACCACATAGAGAGGCACTAGGCTGATATAGCATAGCATACATGAGTTCTTTCTGTGGTGTTAAGCCTACATTAAGGCTGGTAGTTCCTGTTCTTGGTGCTGAATAACACTCACACTGGCACATGCACTGTTCTTTTTTGTATAACTTTGTATAGTTTGTTTGTTTGTTAAAACATTCCCACCTGCACCAGTCTTTCCTGTTTGTTTGTTTATTTGTTTGTTTGTTTAGTAAACATGACCCCACCTGCACAACTCTGTCCTGCAGTCCTGCAGTGATGAACAGTTCCTCCTGTTCCACATCCAGGATGAACTGGGGCTGGATCGGCTTTGGTAGATCCTGGGGAAACAAACAAATAAATAATAAGATACAAGGGAAAATAGACTATGTGCCCTTGTAGTATTTCTAAGCTTATCTTAGATTATCTTTTGTTATCAAAATACCACTGTGACCAGATGGAAAGAAAAGATTAAAATGCTTCTAAAAAAGGCTTCAAGCCCAAGGTTTAAGTTAAAAGTTTAAGATACCCATCGATCTATAACCTGAATGTTGCCCTTGCCCATCTCCATAATAAACCTTTTGACTACATATTTGTGTTAGACACTATAGCATGGAGCTCACTGGTAGTTAAGTGTATTTAAGTGCAATGCTCTTCCTAGCTTTTGCATATCAAAAGTTCTGGTTTGTTTTTGTGGCACCTCAGGGGTGGAAGCATTATAATCACACCATCTGACCTTGTCTGTGAGGTTGAAGAACTGCATCAGGCACTTAAGCGTTGCCGTGACGATAGCACTGCTGCCCGCCAGGCCGACCTGCCGTGGAATGTTGGTGTCGTATTTCAGCGTGAAGTTCCGCTTGGCGAGCGCGATGCCTCGTGTCGAGCAGTACTGATAGAACTTCTTACATGTGGCCTGGATTAGACGCAAACCACCGAGATAGCTGAAAAATATAATGGCCAACAAGTTTATAAGTTAGCAATTTGGCAAGTCTTCTTTACAAGTCGATAAGTTTAAAAAGTGGAACTTTTAACACATGGCATGGTGCAGGCCCAGCCATGGACAGTTAAACAGTAAAAAATTTAGATGAGTTAAATTCTTCTGCTAGACGTAACGGTTCAACATTGATTCAGGATGATTTCTAACAACAAAGATGAACTTTCAAACTTGGTAACATCCAACTGTGATATGATTAATCCATGGGGGTAGGTTACAGGTCATACAGGGATTAGAGGTCACACAGAGGTTAGAGGTCAGGACTGCATAGCTCACCCCTCCTTCCTACTCTGACAGTGGAGGTCGCTGAGACTTCCAAACTGTGTGGGGTCACACAAGGGGTTAGGGGTCAGCACAACGCGCTCGCTCTCCGAGATCGTCACCTCCGCCCAGAAGTTTGCTATCGTCATGGAGATCGTCTTGCCGTAGAAACCATCAGATGGGTTGCCAATCAGACCGATCCTAATAGAAGGCAAAACAAGAAAGTGGAATTGGCTTTGAGCTAAAGTCTTGGCATATGCAGGTGTCAAAAAAAAGCCTTCCGATAGATGTAGCATCTAGTACAATGTTGATGTCTAATTTCATAAAAAATATTTTCTGCCTTTAACATTGGAGATCAGGTTTTGTCTGTCTTGCCAATATGCTACTTGCTGGTGCCAATAAATTGTGCCATCCTATTTAAACGACTAAACTATAAATCTTTGCTATACTTGTCAATGATCACTTTTACAGCAAACAGTCCCCTACCTAGCGTACGCCCTTGCAGTGATGGCCTTCCGTGCTGCCTGATCGTACTGCTTACTGGAGAAGAAGCTCAGCCACTTCTCATAGTCGGCCAGTCCAACTTGACCAATCAGCTGGAAGCCTGTCGGCAGCTTCATACCGTAGACTGGGACTTCGTTTCATTCACAAGCCAGCTCTGGAAGTAGATCCAAAACATTTCATTCATATAGACTTAGTCAAAACTTTTGGTGTTCAAAAAAATTTTAGCTCTGCATTCCATTTGTATTGTCTTTTGCTTTTGTCAGCAGGGCCACAGCCACAGGCTACAATGTAGTTGGGCAGCCCTGGCCGTGCATGCTGAACAGCCCAACCAATAAAGAATGGATGAAAGAAATACATTGGTATTATGTTGACAAAAAAGGCATAAATCTTGGTATAGTGACTGCTTAAGAGACTTAAAAAAAGACAGCTATAGAGACATTAATACACAATTTTAAACACAGTTATTGGACAGATATTTAAAATGTGTCAGACCACATCAGCTAGCTTTTGTCCAATATTGACAAGATACACTGGTAAATGGGAAAATAGGTGTCCCCAAGAAGTGGCCACTATGACCAGGCAATCATTATGCCGAGGAGCAATCCAGTATAGCTTTGATTGTACTAGTACTCAATGAAATGATTTAATGTTGTATACAATTAACAAGTATGCCCTCTAGCAGTTTGACTGGGTACTGCAGGCACTTATTTACCATGTACTGCCCAAACACTCGACTGTTGACATCTGGGTGTTGTTCAAGAAACTGTGGGATAGTTTCCAGGGTTTTCCTTCTGAAGCAGTAGAAGACGACGCTGGCAAGACGGGAAGATGTCTGATCAGCCGCGGGCTTCTCAAGAAACTTGGAGATTCTGCAGGAGGGAAAAAGAAGTTAGAAGATTAATACATGACATATGTTAAGGAATGAAAGAATGACAGAACCAGTAGAAGACGACGCTGGCAAGACGTAAAGACGTCTGAACTGCTGCTGGCTTCTCAAGGAACCTGGAGATTCTGCAGGACGAAAAGAAGTTAGAAGATTAATACATGACATTATTAAGGAATGAATGACAGAATGATTGAAGCAGTAGAAGACGACGCTGGCAAGACGGGAAGACGTCTGATCTGCTGCAGGCTTCTCAAGGAACCTGGAGATTCTGCAGGAGGAAAAACGAAGTTAGGAGATTAATAAATGACAATATTATGTTCAGGAATGAAATAATGACAGAAGCAGTAGAATACGACGCTGGCATGGCGTAAAGACGTCTGATCTGCTGCTGGCTTCTCAAGGAACCTGGAAATTCTGTAGAAAGGAAGTAAGAAGGAAGGAGATGAGTACATGTCAATATGTATGACAATAGTGGTAACAGAGGAAGATATATGGTCAGTAGCTGGATTCTCAAGTAGTCCAGAGATTCTGGAAGAAAACAATAAGGAAGCACAAAGGACAGAATAGAAGTATGCATGAAAGGAAACATCTGTTGTCAGACTGTTTCTGCTTACAGGTTTATCAAGGCTAAAGCAAATTCCAACCATGATGATTAAAATGTGGTTTGCACTAAACAGGATCTAGGTTTGTTACTGTAGTCTATTACCAATTAGACTGGAAAGACTTACCTGTTGGTTGTTTTCTCCACCTCTACAATCCCTCTTGACTCTGTTCTCTCTGATGGTTCCATTTCATAGTAGATCGCCAGTTCTCCTTCCTGTAACAGATTCAATCACAACAAACGTGGACAACAATGCAGTTGTACATGATTTTTAAGTTTAAAGTTCTTAATATTAAGTTTTTTTTAATGGGAAATCATTGATTCAGACCAATTATCAACAAATAAAACAAAGACACACAATCGTACTCTAAACTTTAACCTATGCTTACCTTCAGTTTGAAGTAGTCTAAAACTTGAGAGAGGTCAAACTTCTGATCTTGGAACAGCATGTCTCCTGCTACCTTTGAAGGGGAAATGAATGTTAAGAAAAATTTTTGTAACACTTCGCTACAATGTTAGCTACTACAGTAACTGTATCTACTGAATATGAATATTCATTGTTTAAGCCTGTTTAAAGGAGTTACTTACTACTCTTTGTAACTTAATGTGAATCCTGGCCTGGCCTGGCGCTATTGGTATTTTCAACGAATACAAAATAGGGAATGATAAAACAATTGCAACCCAGATGTGTCGTATCTTATGATACAGCCTAACAAACAAACAAACAAGACACATCTACATACCACCATGACATCATCATTGACACGTTTGTTGCGTAGGACAAGCTCGAAGTCTGCCACAGAGCCAAGTCGCGTCTCAAATGTTGTCGAGCCGTCGTTGACGATATTTTCCACTGGGAAGTCATGAGCTGTCGCCCAACGCTCAAAATGCTTGTACCTGAAGGAAGTGTCAGAATAGATTATCTGCCGTTTTACTCATCTGTCTGTCTGCAAATTATTATTTCCTTTATTCGTCATTAAAGGTTACCGCAGTAATATGTGTAGAATAATAGTTACGTACTCAACTGGATATGATTTTAGAAATCATTGAGTCATTTCAGATAGCATTAACTACCTTACATCAGTGACAATTACTTTTTGTCATTCATGCATTTTTTCATCCATGTAATTTTCATCCATTAATACATTCATTCAGTTCCCTTTCCTACAAGAAAACAGAAAAGTTTCTTTAATTTGTTCCTTCCTTCATTCATTCATTTATTCAGATATTTGTCAACACCTAGCCAGAGGGGAATACTCTGTTGATAATCTATTAACATCGATATCCCAGCAATGCATTACTTTAATACTGTTCATTGCACAAAAGCATGATCAACTTACTTGTCTGCATTTGTCACCAGGTACACATCACTGAACAGCTGCCTCCTGCAAAACAAACACAAAGACATAAAAATTAGGTCAGGGTTGTATCCCCCTAAACTTTCTATTGGTGTCGTAAGAAATGTAAAAAAGTTTATTCTAATTCAGATGCAGATGCAGAGTCCTTCCGAGGGAACATTGTAGCCTGAGGATATTCGACTGATCTGCAAGGGCTGTGCAATGGCTTAAAGACCTATATAGACTTTAATTGACATCATTATAATTACAGTAAGTATAATCTTAATCCCCTATGTGCATTTTGGCGGGTAACATAGGATCAAGCTATGGCATCTTTGTGTGCATTATGGTTGTACACTGTAATCCAACATGGCAAATGAAAAGCCCAGCTTTAAAGTTCCCTGCACAACTTGGTTTATTCAATCTACGTATAGGAGACATGGTAGGGCATGTGAAAGTTTACTCACGTGTTGAGCGCATCCCACCAGAACGTCAGGATCTTCTTGCCCCCCACCCCGGGGAGCAGGGCCTTTGGGACCCCCTGGAGGTTTGTGTATCGGTTTGATGAGTCTTTCTGCAATGAATGTACAATGTATATGGTTAAACACTTTAGAGTAGAGTAGAGTAGAGCAGAGACCAAGCTGCGAAGAGCAGATCAAAGTCAGAGTCGAGTAGAGTAGAGTAGACAGTATAGCAGAGCAGGGTTGGTGTAGAGCAGAGCAGAGTAGAGTAGAGTAGACAGTAGAGCAAAGTCAGAGTAGAGTAGAGTAGAGTAGAGTAGAGTAGAGTAGAGTAGAGTAGAGTAGAGTAGAGTAGAGTAGAGTAGAGTAGAGTATACGTAAGAGTAGAGTAGAGAAGAGTAGAGTAGAGTAGAGTAGAGTTGTGAGCAGAGTAGAGTCAGAGAAGAGTTAAGAATAGGGTAGAGTAGAGTAGAGCAAAGTCAGAGTAGAGTAGTCTGAGTAGAGTTGTGTAGAGCAGAGTAGAGTAGAATGGAGTAGGGCATAGTAGAGTAGAGTCGATTTAGCCAGATAGGATTTACAGTAACCCTAACTCACATGGCAAGAGCTCACAGTTGATAACACAAACACACATACAACCATGAAAGGATAGCGCAAACAAAGGAATTTTAAACACCTTGAATTATAACCTTTCTACCCAAGGAGGTAATAAGGTAATAACCTACCTTGCAGTTTATGTCTGGTACTTTCAAGTATCTATGGTCGGCCACTAGTACAATACAAATCATTTTACGCAGGAAACCTGACGATTTCAGTCAACCATATGGAACGTATTTGCCGTGGGCAAGACAGAAACAAACTTTAAGTTCAAACATTCAAGTTAAAAAAATGATATCCCAACGTCCAACCCAAATATTGACAGTCGGAAAACGGTTGCGTAAAAGTCCAGGGAATTACCTTAATTTCTTTTTCCAGGAGAATTCCGTGTCCCGCAACAAGTATGATGCAGATCATGTCTAGATAATTAGACAGAATGTAATAAAAGTGGCCGAAAAACTCAGTATAGATTTGTGATCATCTCCCGCGAAATTCTGACCTCTAACCTTAATAGTGTAATCGTCCAATAGTATTTTATGAAGTCTTAATATCATTGTATCCATTTCTAAAGGTCTTTTTATAAAGTGTTTTCCAATTGTTTTAAATATTTTAATTGCTTTTTTCTTATATGACAACGATTATATACTTATTTTGTAACGTTAGTATCTTTAAAAGTACAAAGAATAAAACACCCCCTTGATACAAGTGGACGACACTACCTCGCATGGTCTCGCGAGAGTTGAGGACACGGAAGGGCAAAAATACGAAGATGGCGGCCACTTTTGGGATTCTCCGCCTTGCGAACCGCAGTAAGTCTCTTTTCTCCTTAAAAAAGTTCGACTGAGATGTAGAATCGGGGCATAAGAAAGCTGAAAGTATCAAGGAAAAGTACAAATAGCTAAACATTGCATGCCACGTCATATCTTTATCTGGTAGCCATATCACATCGTCATGTTTCGTGACCTTTCGTCATACGTAACTAACTCAAAGTCAGAGTTTCATAATTTCTGGACGAGAACTATTCGATAGAAAACAATAAAGAAAGGGCGTGGCATTCAGTTGACTCGTAAGCAGTGTGTTTAACATCAAATTTCCATCCAGGGTAGTATACTGGCATCCATGTATAAATATAATTGTTTAAAAAAAAAACTGTCGACAGAATCTTGTACTATGTAAAGAAAAATACCAATCATTATCATTGCTGTTCCACAGTGAATATATGAATCATTTGATCCCTGAGTCTGACATATGATCTGTTTACTTTCCCACCAATATTTGTTTGTTATGTCAATGAAATTTAGACCACCAGTTAATAAGAAGTGCAGTCAATTTACAAAAGTCTGCAGATCCTGTCTGAAATATCCAACCGTTTTCATATTTTATCCAGTTGCTTGAGTAACTTATATTGCGTATGATGTTGTCAAGATGTCCAACCAAATTTTGTCCAGTTGCTGGAGTATCTGTTATATTGATATCTTTGATACCATCATTAGGATGAAGGCAGATCCATTGCCTGTTAGCTCCCGATCTTCACTCTTGCTGTTTGTACATTTCTCTCTCCCACAGTTTATCTAACCTGGTTAAAAAATTTGATGATGTGTAAAATGTGTTTGTGTTGCAGACATGTTGCTGAGCCCCCAGCTGATGACGCGGCCCTTCGTGGCATCTGGTCTCGTCCACCGCAACCGGTTACAGCCAGCTCCTACTACCCAGTTTCACACATCGCCTCGGAGTCTGGGTTAGTCCTCATCTAACTTTATACTCATTCATTCACTCACTCCTACTGCCCTGTTCCTGACCATAGATAACAAGACTGGCCTCCAAGGAGATTCGAAAACAACTTTTCAGGTTACAGAAAAGAATGTAAACCCTCGCAAGCAAAATGAACTGTAAATACAACTTAATGTTACGTCCAAAGGACTGCAACTCTTTCCAGTAACTTGCATGTCAGGTGAGCAACAACAGCCAAATTTGAGCTCCCAAACACTAATTCAAAAGGACTATTCATCACTGGACTAAGCACCAGGCTTTTAGCCAGACATGCGTCCACGCGTCTTTTGGACGTGCTGTTTTAAAAATGATAGGAAATTGGACACACCAGATGCTGACCCTTACACTGGGGAGCAGATCCTTTGACAAGCATAGAATTCTGATTGACCAGGGATGCTAATTAGGCCACTTGTGGTCAGTCTTCTACTGTGACCTCTCTGACAGTAATTTTGGCCCTCAGGATACCTTAGAATGTACCATTTTACCTTAGAATCCTGCACCATGTAAGGGTGATACCCCCTTATCCCCCTACAATACTCACACCTATATTACTAGCCTAACATGAAAAAATTGCTAAGCACACACTGATGTCTTCTTATTCTCTTCCTCTCCTGTAGCTGCCATGGCATCATCTCACTGGAACGCTGAGCGTGTGCTGGTGCTAGGCATGCTGGGAATCTTCCCGCTGGCCTATTTTGTTCACAACCCCGCCATGGACTACTGTCTGGCAACTGCAGTGGTCCTGCACGGGCACTGGTACGCTCGTTTTTTTGTTTGTTTGTGACACATAGTTTGATCCACATAGCAGTGCTCAAAATACCACCTGCGTATGCAGGTTAGTGCAGGCAAAAGTTGGGATGTGCAGGTATTTCTGATGTCTACTTGCACCTAACCTGCATGTGTGAGTGTCATTCAGCACCAAGGACAGGACCTACCAGTTAGGTGTTTGTACCACAGAATACAGAGAACTGGTCAATATTTAGCAGTTATTCACCACCAATGTACTCCTCACTAGTGCTCACTTGTACAGTGTTTGTTTGTTTGTGTGTGTGTGTGTGTGTGTGTGTGTGTGTTATTAGGCTTTACACTGCAAAAAGGACTGTTGAATATACTTCTTATACTACAGGGCCCAATCAGTATGCAACAAGAGATGTGTAACATAGTCAACGTTAGTTTAAAGATAATTGGTGTTTATAACTAGCATACATTAGACTTGTAGACATGTGGTTGCATGTAATAAGATACCATGTTCTTACTACACTTACTGATAGGCTAATACTAGAACTACTTAGAGAACTTTACCATCCTGACCTTACCATCATTATTTTCAGA
Source organism: Branchiostoma floridae (assembly GCF_000003815.2). NCBI lineage: Eukaryota > Metazoa > Chordata > Leptocardii > Amphioxiformes > Branchiostomatidae > Branchiostoma > Branchiostoma floridae. The sequence continues at coordinate 14,000,818 of NC_049995.1, forward strand.
GTTTTGACAGACTATCGACAATCAGTCTGTAACTGTGAGATATTGTATAACACAAGCTATATCAAAGATAACATGCTGTTCATAATTTCCAGATGTTTTGACAGACTGTAGACAATCAATCAGTAGCACTAAGAGACTTTATAACACAAGCTATGTTAAAGATCGCTGTTGTTTATTATCTCCAACTGTTGACAGGTGTTTTGACAGACTTTTGACTGTCTGTAACTGTGAGATATTGTATAACACAAGCTATATCAAAGATAACATGCTGTTTATAATTTCCAGGAGTTTTGACAGATTGTAGACAATCGATCAGTAGCAATAAGAGACTTTATAACACAAGCTATGTTAAAGATAACTGTTATTTGTCATCCCCAGCAAATCGTGACAGACTATAGGGCCCAATAAGTCTGTAACAGCGAAAAAAGAACTTTATTGCGCAACGATCGCACACGGTACAATGTATGGCAAAAAAAAGAAGAAACAAACTTATCATCCTAATTACTAAAACAAGTATTAAACATAGCACATATGCAGATTATGAATATAGAATGAAATTTGACATTCTAATTTCTAGAACAATAAGAGCTAGCCTAAATCATTGATATTGTACTACAATCGAGTGGGGCTAATTATGAGTTTGAGCATTTTTCATTATACAACACAAGCTATATTAAAGATCACTGTTGTTTATTATCTCCAGGGGTTTTGAGCAAATCGTGACAGACTACATCCATGGCCCCCTCCTGCCCCGCCTCTCCAAGATGGCGCTGTACGGAGCGTCAATCCTCGCCTTTGCTGGGCTGTGCTACTTCAACTACAACGATGTCGGCATCACCAAGGCCTTGTCTATGATCTGGCACGACTTGTAGTGTGGTAGACTGGTGTGAGAGTATGTCTGTGTTGCTGTATATCAAATAAACATTACAAAAGAGTCTGAATAAGCTGAATAAACACTTTGGAGCAGAAGAGCTTGTACAACTGATCTTCAAGCACTTATAGGGGGAGGTATTATCTAAAAAACATGTAAAAACAGCTCTATTGTAGAAGCTTTGTTGCTGTATATCAATTAAACATTACAAAAGAGTGTGAATAAGCTTATTGTCAACACTTTGGAGCAGGTGAGCTTATAGACCAGTATGTCAGACTACTTGGTGCTTTGCTTTGCTATTGATTGTCTTACATAAAATGTCTGTATATCAATTAAACAGCACAAAATTCTGATGTCTTTATTAGCATATTGTCAACACTTTGGAGCAAATAAGCTTATACAAATGGATGGCAGGCTACATGGTGCTTTGCTTTGCTATTGAATGTCTTACATAAAATGTCATTAAAGAAAAGAATCTTAAAACTTCTGACATTGTCTTCTTGAAGAAAAATGATTTTTTTCAAAACATGTGACCTTTAAGCACCAGTAGGGAGGGATTATCTCAAAGACATGTAAAAATCGCTCAACTGTAGAGGCTATACGCCCTTTCTTCGTTACAATGGAAAATTGCTGTCACACGCTAGCAACGGGCTGACATGTACAAAATGATGACATATTTTACTGTTTCCCCTTACAGGAGGACCTAGATTGTCATTTCTACATCACAATCGAAATTGATCAATATATGAATATTTCCTTAACTTGTAGTCAGTGCAAAGTGCGCAATATAGGACGGGGGTCATTGAAATATTCAAAAGCTACAGCCAATACTTTAGAAGCAACCAGAAAATGCTGAAGAAATATGTTCTGACTTGTGACTGCTGCCTACCCCTGCGTCAGGGAACCCAGCAGCAGTATAATCTAACCATGGATAGTGAGTGTGTGTGTGAGTGTGTGCAGTGATGAAATTATGTTGTGATTATTTGTGCACAACATGTAGTTTCTGCAAACAGCTTAGGAAAACAAAAATAAAAGCACTTTTAAAAAGTCACAAATTGTGTTGGTCATCAATTGTTCATTTCACTTGACTGACTCCACATTTGAAGCATGATAAACATAAGTTTCCGGTAGCCAGTGTTTACACAATCTCTCGCTGACTGGGGTTAATGACCCCGGCACCTGTAGGGTCGGCAGGTAGGAGCTACTCTCTAAGCAGATGTTAGGCTCCGGCTTTTGTTTTTTAGCCAGGCTTTCTATTTTATTTTGTATTGTCAAAACCTAACTGGCCATGGCTGGCGAACTTAAAGCTATGCTACGCAACATTTGGACAATACAAAAAGTAGATTTTCCTGCCATTTCTTTACATAGTAAGCCAAGCCTACAATGCAAAATAGAACGCCCGATAAAAATAACTAAAAAAACAGCTTGAGCCTAACCTCTGCTTGGAGAGTAGGTAGGAGCGCGATTTTAGTCAGGCTAACGTTTCCGGTATTCTTCTGTTGTTGTTTTTTTATTAAATTCGGAACCAACAATGGTTTTTGGCCGGCCTAAAACAAAAGGCCAGGCTGTCCCCAGGAGCAATTACGCAGTATCATACACCGGGTGTATCCCTGTTAAAAGGCAGATGGTTCCCAGCCGAATATTACCCTCCCCAGGTGCAGATACATCATACAAAATTGGCACATGCCACATGGTGGGAGAGAGGTGTAATATACCAGATGTGTCGGCTTGATCTCCAAACATTTATTTATTTCTGGCTTTTTCCTCGATATCCGTCTCTGGAAGGCTGTTTGTGACAGAAACTTATACCTAGAAAAGGGTGGCTATTTCTCTTAACTTTAATTCTCCCTCGTCAGAGTTTTGTTTTCTACTCACCGCTCTACTGCTTTCGGATTGACCTCTTGGCACATTATTTAGCTTCTATTTCTGTAAATCCAGCTATTTGGTTGTACTTGATATCCAACCTTCGCTGCGTGGGTATCATTGAGAACATATCAGAATCAATGTTACTTATCCGTTGCCATGGAGACGAATTATCAAAAGGGAACAGAAAGAACTAAGTCATCCCAAACCAATTATGTTGTTTCATTAACTCGACTCAAAAAGTGGTGTCTGTCCTTTTCCCATCCGATTTGCCCTAAAGGTAAATTCCGTTGCCATAGCGACGCTGTATCGAATGTCTTTGGGTCAAACTTTTAGGGGTTACTTAGGGTCGTTATGATAGATAAGGCCATATGTTTGTTGTGCTTGGCAAAAACAGTGGGAGGGTCGCACCATACACTGAACCTGTATATAATGTACTTAAAAACAAGTGAAAAAAAGATATGTCACTGCCACAATCACTAGAAAATTGTTTGTTGCTTTTTTTTGTATTAGCTGTCCCTGGATCGGTTGAAACTTGATTATTTTTGCAGGGCAACCACTCATCATTAAACGTCGCCTGTACTAGTCTCCAAGCAGACGTGTTAGCTGGATGAAGAAAGAGTGTGGCAAAATTGGGACAAATAAGCTGCCATGCGATCTTGGTCAGTCTTTTGCAGTCTATCCAGCTATCCACCGGCAGGTCAGTTCACCCCTACGCCCCTATTGGGCTTGTATTCCTTCGGTGGCCAAAGTTCCTTATTACTATTAGGCCAGGAGTCTGCTAGAGACTAGCCAGTAGAGTGAATAACATTAATTGCACATAGTATCTGCTAACGCTCTTTGGCTAATAACAGGTCAAAAATGAATGAATTAATGGTTTATTGACATGTGATACTTCGCAGCCAGGATCTGAATGACGTACATGTGTACGCGGTACAATGTAAGCATGACAAAAAAGGAGAAAAAATACTACAAATGAGCATACATTTTGGAACATTGTTATGAAAGTACGCTTTATAAAATCAAACGTTATATAGAAACGACAATTGATTAAAAGAGGTCTAATGCTACTTCACCTTTATCTTGAGGTAACCTATATCCGTTGCTTAAAAAAAACAGTGTATTGGGATAATAAGTCGCAATACATGTATAGTGAAAATATTGCAGTTTAAAACCACCGCCGGTCTCTCCCTGAATACCGTGTTTTTATAACAGATATAGGTTATCTCAGGAATAAAGGTGAACTAGCGTTAACAGGAGGCTTGAAATGATGAGGATACAATTTCCGTTTTTCACATAGTGTCTGCTAGCGCTCTTTGGCTAATAACAGGTTGAAAAGGGGTCTTACAGCAGGCTCAGAATGATGAGGATAGAATTTCCGTTTTTCAAGAATGCTTGACCCACTCTATATCGACCTGCCTCCGGCTGAAATTCTGTCCGCTTGACTTGCCGCTAATAATTGGCTGGCGGGAAAGCCCACTTCTGCGTGAAACGCGAGAAAAAGTCGTCTGCAGTTGGACGCCCCCTCATGACGTCACAGGTCAGCTCTCTCATAGGTAACACCACAGCGGAGAGACCGGTTAAAGCGAACAGGGGTTGCGCTTTAACCCATCCTATTGTTTATTATTTTCACCCCACTTTCTCTCCATTTTCGTTCCAAGCTGGCACACTTTGGATAAGAATCGTCGAATTGAATCGGTTTCGGGAACGGAAAATTTTCGCGGCGGCTTGGAACGTGTGCTACATGGCATAACCGGCGGCGGCAGTCAAAATAATAGGTGTGCGGTTTTCATACGTGTCACTATAGGGAAGACTGCCTGAATACAGCACTGACGGTGATCATATGCTATCGGCTGCAAGTATACGGCGTTTACAGCTGTGAATGGGAAAAGGATTTGCCCTCGAAGCGGTTCTACAAGAAAGGACTGCACCTTGCATTCGGAGACACATCTAATCCAGGTAAGACCTAGAACCGTGTAAGGCTTATTTTCTCGAGCTCTCTCCTATGCATTTGAGACGCCGCAAAACGGCACAGGCGTCGTGAAACCTGCAATTGTTGCGTTTTATTAAAACGTGACAGGTGATTTGGGAGGTGGGCTCACCGCAGATGTGTCAACTTGCATGTTCTAATACAGCAGGTGAAATCATTGTGAGGGAAATATCACTACAATATGATTTGCTACCACACCATTTATGAGAAGATTGATGTATTCTATACATAACATAAGGAACCTTAGGGGCTCTTTTGCCTTTGCATCATAGACGGGACGTACAGTATATCTCTCCGTGGTTTTAAGATGAGGTCTGTTCCATGTGAATGACTGTTCTGGTTGGATGTTCCCATTATTTTTTTTTACCCATTGACGCCCGGGTGCACAAAGCCACGTTTAAAGAGCATGACGTAATCATCACAACCGGATTTGCAAAAACGACCGGCGGGCGATACCATTGGAAAACATCAGGGGGTGGTGGGTTATGCATACAGTCATCACGGGGGTGGTAACCAAACGTTACTAACATCATAGAAATTTACCTCTAGCAGAATACCAACTTTTGGATTTATTATGTTGAATATTTATCCGGGTCCCTTCAAATGACAATCGTTCCCAAAACTTGAGGGGGTGCCTTTTCGAAGTCCTTTATTCTGCTTTTAAAATAATTTACTATTATTGAATTACCATTGTCATTTGTATGTCACGAGTATGTTACGGTATTGATCTTAGTAGTAGGTTGTGCGAAGAATGGTCATTTTGTATTGTATATCAGATCTTATTATACAGTACTTGATATGCCATCAAAAAGCACGTGATTAACCCCCTAAAAATCCTACTCGTAGAGCCTAATCTTTATTTATGAGACATGTTCGGATTGAAAGAAGGATGTAGAAAGAGATGGTATCTGACTGAACTGATGATTGCCCTGGCTTCTAAGCACCGACGACTGCTAAAAGACGGGTCACACGAGCATTAAATATTTAAGTTAAGACATTAGAGTGTAGAGATTATAGATCCCACAGCCTTTAAGTTACAGGTACAGGTACCACCGTTAATCAATTTTGACAGGAAAGCGCTGTTCGTAAGATTTTAAATCCTACTTATGCGCGAACAAGGAAACAGTAACAGCAGATCTAGACTCTACCAGGTCCACTTATCGCTGGAAAAGAGAAGTTGGCCAAATAGATAGCACATCAGCCGGCTACAAAAACTACAAGTTACGACATCCCCTTGTCGCCAACTGCAGTTTTATACATACATAGGGGTATCGCAAAATGTAGTTTTGGGCCGGCTTTTTGTGTGCTATCTGTGTATTTGGCCAACTTTTCGCAGTGACATATGGAGCCTGATAGAGGCTATAACCTTATAGAAAAAAACGTTTGTCGGGGATGGTAGTTTGCCGTGGAAGGGAGTTTTACCCCACCAACAAAAATGTTTCCATGGCAAACTTCCTTCCACGGCAAACTCCCTTTCCCGGCATAAGACGCGAAGGCACAAGTCAAAAACAATCCCCAACTCCATTGAGCTGAAGTGATGATCAATGCGTACAGAGGTCAGCGCCACCATTTCCTTTGTGCTTTTAAGTAATTATATTTGGTCCGATGCCATGGAGTCCCGCCAAGTTCCCTTCCATCACTTTGTTTTGTCGCCCTGTTTTCAACGCTAGACATTGCCGTGGGCTAATCACTAAGCCAGCTGGTCCTGTCTAGCTTTAAATGCAGGCTCACTCTAGCCTCAATCGGGCCTTCCTACGGGGGTTCGGGATCGTAGAATTCGGCACAAAAAAATCGGGAAATTGGCCATGGGAGTCAGTCCACACTTATGTTTCCTAGCCTCCACTAGGCCTTCCAACGGGTCCAACGGGGGTACAGGGGTCGTAGTATTCGGTAAAAAAATCGGAAAATTGGCCAGGGGAGTTAGTCTACCCTTCAGGAGGGTCTGCATGGGGGGTCCTGACAACGCTTTACGCTAAATTCAGGACGGTCGACTACGTTTTACGTTAAATTCCGAAGGCTGGCAACGCTTTACGCTAAATTCAGAAAGGCCGGCAGCGGTTTACGCTAAATTTCGAAAGACTGGCAACACTCGGCAAGGGCGGGGGCATGCTCCGCCGGGGAGATTTTTAAATTTTGACTCTCTGAAACACCATTTCCTGCATTTTGAGGGGAAATTTTCGCTGGTAGACAAAGCAAAGTTAAATGGCATATCTAATCAAAGATTCCCAGGGGTTCAGTGTAAGCCACCCAACAGATATTTTACCATGTCAAGCGCCGAAGGGGCGAGGCGTCGCAAGGGTAGTCTGGGGAAATTGTGAAATCCTGACACCCTGAAACGCGATTTCCTACGTTTTTCTGGCTATTATATAAAGCTGAGTTAAATGACATTTCTATCAGCAAAAAGGGTGTTTGAGTTTGACACGTCACATCCCCCAACATCATTTTCAGAATTTCAAGCACCGAAGGCGCGAAGCGGCGCAAGGGAGGACCTTGAAAATTTTGAAACCTTGACCCTCTAGAATGATATTTCCTGCATTTTATTTGATGGGCAAATTTTGCTGGCAGACTAAGCTAATTAATAACTTCAATGACATTCCTATTAGCAAAAAGGTTTTCGAGGGCGAGGCCACCGATACAATTTTTACTATGTCGATGACCGAATAGTCGCAAGGGAGGTCCGGCAAAATTTTGAAATCTTGATCCTTTGAAACGCAATTTCCTTTGTTTTGAGGGCTAAAATTTACTGGTAGACTACGCTTCGATTTACGAAATTTGGGAGGCCAGACTACGATTTACGGGTAATTTTTAGGCTAGATTACGTTTTACGTAAAATTTTTGGGCTAGATTACGCTTTACGTGAAATGCACTGGCTACGCTTTACGGTAAATTTTCCATCCTCACTACGATTTACGTGAAATAAAATAGCCTCCCTACGAATAACGGGAAATTAAAAGGCATGCCTACGCCCTACGGAAAAGAGCATGCAGACCCTCCTTCAGGGGTTCATGATTCCTCTCCGGAACCAGCTCCTTTGGTTGCCCAACCCCCCTGACAAATTATTCTCCCGAAAATAGCCAGCGTTGTCTGTCTGGTAGAGAACAAAGAGTCAACTGGTCCGAAGCTTCAAATGCAGGATCAAGCGCAGACGCATTAATTATGTTGATTTTTTTTTCTACCAGATGGAGCACGTCAAAAATTAGATTTGCATGACTGATGACTTAATAATTGGGATTTGATCCATGATCTTAACGCATGATTTAAAAGACGACAAAACACACACTGAAAAGTACAAAATACACACTAAAAGTACAGAACACACTTTTTAAAATCAAGGAAATCTGTTTGAGGTATACTTAGTCTAGTAGAAATTTGGGTCGCCCTATGGTTGGTGGGCATTTAAAAAACGTACTGTTTTCTGGCCTGGCCGCTGATGGCTGCGGTTTTACATATTAGCCCCATTCCGAGAACTTTACATAATCAGCATAGATTCACAATAGCCTATATAAGTACCACCAGTGTGACCACCTGCACTTTTTGGTGGTTGTCCCTTTTCCCAATTGACACAAAGATAAAGAATCATTTCTATAGTGACCACCTGTCCACAGAGACCGGATTTTATCAGTTCACTGACCGGTCTTCTTAGGTAGTTTAGTCCGTACAAAAAGGCCCAATGTGTAGCCTGCTTTCAAGGCTAAAGTATGACTTGAAGAGGGCTTGGGTCATCATAAAAAGTGGGTGAAGGTCAGTTAACAATTTCCTATAGGCTCCGCCCGGGCATTAGAATTACTAGCATATTGAACATATTGGATTGAAGACCTTTCATTGCACCCTATCCCAGAGGGCCAAATCCAGGTCATCTCTATGTTTTAATGATTGACAATAATTGCATCGCCATAATTCAGCGAGGCTGTTCGATCTAGTCGTTGCTAGGCAACCTGAACCCGTTGCTTGGCAACCGTAATCAGTCTCCTGCTGTTCAAGCTGTCGTCTGTCTCTTGCTCGGGCGAACAGGCAGGGTCAAAGGGCGGGTCGATAATTTCGTAAATTGATTTCCCGGGAGTTTAGCACGATTACCGGAGAGCTGTTCAGAAGGTGTTTAACACCCTATGCAGCACGTACCGTGGCCGATAGCAACAATGGACAACACACCTATTTTTTTCTGATCAACACACCTTTTTTTCTGATCGACACACCTCCTGTATTTTTTTATCAGCACACCCATTGTTCCTGATCAACACACCTATTTTCTGCGCAACACACTTACTTATTTTGCGCTGCACACTTACTTTTATCCGTGTTATTATAGGTGTGTTGCACAGAACACTGAGGTGTGTTGACCCAAGGGGTCAAGGTTGACCAGAAAAATTGTTGCCTTTTGTTGCTGTCGGCCACAGTAGGCACGGCATTTTGCTGAATTATCCGGCTATCGGATCAAAGGGTTGGTTATTGATCGATCGATTGATTGATTGATTGATTGATTCATGTATTGATTGGCAGAAAATATGACCCTGGAAGTGACGCACCTCCTGACGGCGACAGGAGGGTTCCTGGGATGTTGACGATTGTTTTTTTTTTGTATATTTGTTTGTTTGCCAGTAACGATGACCCCGGAACTGTCCCACCTCCTAATCGCAACTGGAGGTTTTCTCAGGATGTTGATGACTGATTGTTTGTTTGTTTGTTTGTTTGTTTGTTTGTTTACAGTAACCATGACTCTGGAGGCAACACACCTCCTGGCCGCTGCGAGCGGGTTCCTCGGCATGCTGATGATCTACAAGTTCATCAGTCCTCGGGTTGATGATTTATTGATTGATTGTTTGTTTGTTTTTGTGTTTGTTTGTTTGTTTGTTCTACAGTAACCATGACCCTGGAAGCAACACACCTCCTGGCCGCTGCGAGCGGGTTCCTCGGCATGCTGATGATCTACAAGTTCATCAGTCCCCGGGTGGTGCCGCTCTGGTTCCCGGCATACCATGCGCTGCCCTGGGAGAAGCAGATACAGGTCAACGAGATGTACGGAACTTTCTTATTTTGTATCTTTAAAAAACTCCATGGTATTGTATTGTTTTCTTTTTTTTATGTCGATAGTGATGAAAATTAAGGAAATTAGCTACAGGTCAACGAGATGTAAGGAGGGGTTTTGGATTGTTGTTTTTTTGTTAATGATGATGGAAATGGAGAAGTGACTTTAATTTAGTATTGACGACAAGTGGATTATCGCTACAGCTAAAGAGTAAAGAAAAGATTAGCTAGCTAGTCAATGCAGCCAATCTTCATGTAATCAAGATGTAATCAATATGATCATAGATACAAGAGATATTTAGAGCTTTTGCAGATTTCATGAAAATGGCTATTTTGCCATTTTTGTACTGATCATGCAACCCGGTTCCTCATTTGCGTGTTTGGTATCTATTTATGTTCCATCTGCCATGAATAACTATTGTGTTACATTTATTGAAGACTTTGCCCAGTTATGAAAATGATGGAATTACAGAATTTCCTATCATATATTTTTGAGTGTTTCTGTAGGCCACAGATAGTGTATGGTGGGCGAGATTACATGTAAACATTCATAGATAAAAAATGACCGTTGTCATGGCAACCGGTGACACCAGTTGACCCCAAATGTACCTTTTTTGTATGATTATATAAAGGCATCACACTTTTGGGAAAGGTCGATGTTTTGACTTTGACCACTTTTTTTCTACAGACAGCGTCTTAATGTCACCCATGATGCATTGCAATACCAGGGTGATTGATAAAACGCCCGCCGGGGTGTAATTCTTAAAATACTTATAACTCCTGATTGAATTGGCGGATTTTCTTGATTTAAAGTCCAAAATGCGGGGAATAATGTGGCTAATCAATATAATTTATCATAAAAGACCCCATAGGTAGTCCAAAAAAATGCCTGATGTTGGAAAGTAAACAATGCATTTTCTACACAGAAATTACCCCCAAAATTGGAGTTTAAAGACTCATAACTTCCTAAAAATGCAGAATATTTACAAAATATTGCTTATTTCGTGTTTCCCAAGGCATGTTTTATCTATAAACCAATTTTCACAGAAAATTGTTGATGTTTGATAATTTGTCCTGGCCTTTTGTACTTAGCCCCCCAAAGCGATGTTCATTCCAATGACGTCATTTGGTCACGTGATTACAATAAGAAAGCTGTACATAAAAGCTTGCTATTTTACATAAGAATAAACTTTGGTTAATGCAGATTAAAAAAATCCATAGTAGCTCTGGTCCCTCTCGGTGGTACAAAAAATCGTCCTGGCCCATGGACTAAACGGGTTAACTAGATATCGTTGTATTTTATCTTAGTATTGAAGATACAAGTCATTGAGATGAAAGTACATTTTTGTCATGGTTACGGCGAAAAAAATTTCAACGGCTTTACTGTTTATATACAAAAATCTAAAAGAATAAAAGCTGAGATAAAAAAATGCATAAGATTCAAGGTACTTAACGGGCTACTGTCGCGCCGCGTGCCTACGATGCTGGTGTATGTGTGTATAGATACGCCGAAGGGCGGTTATACCGGCTATACGGATACAGATACTTTGTTGTTGGTATGTTTTGTGTTTTATTTGCTTTCTACTGCACCACATATTTCGGGTGAGCATTCTGTAGCTAGAAGTCTGGAAATCATCATTCAATACTAATGATCCACCTTTACATGTTGCTGCAATGGGTTTTTTTTCCAGCTTCATGGCGGGAAGTCACTCCGTGGTCGTCTGCATCTCCTCCTGGGTGGCGTACTTCACTGTGGAGGAGCTCAAGCCTACTACACTATGGTCGGTAGATGGTGATGATGATAACTTTATACCTGATGATGATAACATTATACCTGATGATGATAAATTTATACCTCCTGATGATGATAACTTTTCACCTGATGATGATAACTTTCTACCTGAAGACGATAAATTTAAACCTGATGATGATTAATTTATAACTTATGATGGTAAGTTTATACCTGCTGATGATAACTTTTTGCCTGATGATGAAAACTTTATACCTGATGATGAAATCTTTATACCTGATGATGATAACAAAATACCTGATGATGATCACTTTCTACCTGATGATGATAACATTATAACTGATGATGATAATTTTATACCTGATGATGATAACTTTATACCGAATAATGACAACTTTCTACCTGATGATGATAACTTTCTACCTGATGATGATAACTTTATACCTGATGATGATAAATTTATAACTGATGATGGTAAGTTTATACCTGATAATGATAGCTTAAAGTTTATATCTGATGATGATAACTTTATACCTGATGATGATAACTTTATACCGAATAATGACAACTTTCTACCTGATGATGATAACTTTCTACCTGATGATGATAACTTTATACCTGATGATGATAAATTTATAACTGATGATGGTAAGTTTATACCTGATGATGATAGCTTAAAGTTTATATCTGATGATGATAACTTTCTACCTGATGATGATAATTTTCTGCCTGATGATGATAACTCTATACCTGATGATGATAACATTATACCTGATGATGATAACCTTATAGCTATTATAGAAAATATATCATTGGCTACATACAGTCCGATTGAGTTTTTCATGAATACATAAAGGTTCAAACAAGCATCTCTATGACCTGATATACTTCTCCTGCCAACTCAGGTATGACTGTGCGTTAACCAGACACACCAGCGCCTTTTTCTGGGGGTACAGTATCGCAGGTAAGATTTTATACCTGGTTGATTGATTGATTTCTTGGTTAATTGATTGAATGATTTATTGATTGTATTTCTTAACACATTGCTAATTGAGTGCTATTGGTCACATCTACAAATAAATCATTACATTGAAAGAAGTGCCAAAATGTTACCTTAGCAAAGAGACAACAGACCATCCTACTACGGACATATAAAAGTAGATTAAATATGTACAAGTTTGCCTGTACGTTTCTCTAAAATGTTATTTACTTGTTTGTTTATTTGTTTGTTTGTCTCAGACCTGTTGTTGATGATCTGCCACCCACATTTCGGAGACGTGTATTTCCTGATGCACCACGTGGTGTCTCTCATCGCCGGGTACCTGGGAATGGTGAGTAGAAGCCTCTACCAGGCTCGGCGCAACCCTGGTCAAACAGTAGCAATCGGACAAAAAGAGGGAATAGCAGCCTCCATAGCAGGCTCTCGGGGGCTTTTTTGTGCTCATGATACACTTTTGTTGGCCATTTCTTTTTGTACTGGGTCGCTGAATGCTGGTGTCGCTGATTACTGGCCCCGTCTGGGTAAGGTCGCGTAATACTACTCTCCAAGCAGAGGTCGAAT